>NW_018128360.1:157025-158081 GCF_001952655.1 Monopterus albus
TGACAGGGGAGGATCCAAAGACAGGTAACGACCCTCACTGATACTGGGCTGGGCTGTAACGACTCAGTCGTTAATGGACATTGTTGGCCTTCAAAGGACTGAAACCACACCGAGGGGGATAAATATCTCTGACTCAACACCAGTCAGTCAGAACTGATGAAGCCTCTTGGATGAGAGGTGAAACGTCTTCAATCTAGAACTCCAAGTCCAGTTGATTTCCAAGGTTATTTCGGTTGCGGTTTACTATGACCTGGATGACTGAGAATCTGCACAGATTTATAAGACGATCACTGCTAACTGTTAAATGATTAATGAGGGCACTAGGGAAATATTTTTTATTTTTCATATCATTGTGTGGGTGGATTTTCTGCGCGAAGGCTGTTGAATACTGTCACATGTGTATCCCATAGCAACAAGTGCTACTGGGAGAATTCAGTGTGAAACAGTGTGCCTCGGGCAGAGCTGTCCTTGGTTCCCTGGGCTGGGCATAGCCTATTGGGAAACTATATTATAAAACTTAAGGTGACGGCGTATTCAGTGGAATTAAAACAAAGCTGTTGATTGGGAGAACCCCCAGCGATCACATGCATCAGAAAAAGTTCTGATGTAGGAGCTTCGTGGTCAAATCAGCCGATTCTGGGCAAAAGGCCATTTCAATTGAAACACCAGTCACGTGTGCATAATTTTCAACATGTCTGCAAACGCTGTTCAAGAGTGGAAAATGAGCAAACCTGATTCTTTGGGGTCAGTACGCTACAAGTTTTTGTTTAAATGGTTAAATACGGTTTCTAAAGATAAGCAGGATAACGCAGAAGCAAAAAGAAAAGGTGTGTTTGGGGACAGTGACAGTCCTCCCCCACAAGGGGATGCTATAGGACTATTTTTGAAGCAATCCTCTCTTGCTGCTGCGAAAGCTAGACAGGAAGTCAAGACCTGTACCTTCTTGACAAAGAACAAAACAGAAGTCACATTAAAACAAGCTGAGGGTTTTCTTGCTGATTGGACATGCTATTTGGAAAAGTTCAAGTGTTTTCTATGGAGATAAAATACTATCAA
>NW_018128361.1:0-5534 GCF_001952655.1 Monopterus albus
CCAAAAGTACTGACTCACCCATCCAAATCATCAAATTCAGGTGTTCCAATCACTTCCATGGTTACAGGTGTATATAATCAAGCGGGCATGCAGACCGCTTCTACAAAACATTTATGAAGGAATGGGTCGCTCTCAGGAGCTCAGTGAAATCCAGCGTGGTACCGTGATAGGATGCTACCTGTCCAGTCGTGAAATTTCCTGGGTACTAAATATTCCACAGTTAACTGTTAGTGGTATTACAGTCAGGGAAAAAAATCATTTGAACCCCAGCTGATTTTGTAAGTTTGCCCACTAACAAAGAAATGATCAGTCTACAATTTCAATGGTAGGTTTATTTGAACAGTGAGAGACACAACAATAACAAAAAAATACAGAAAAATCATTACAAAAAAAGTTATACATTAATTTGCATTTTCATGAATGAAATAAGTATTTGATCCCCTATCAGTCAGCAAGATCTCTGGCTCCCAGGTGTATTTTATACAGGTAATGAGCTGACATTGGGAGCCCTCTCAGCTCGTTACCTGTATAAAAGAGACCTGTCCACAGAAGCAATCAATCAATCCAGATTCCAAACTCTTCACCATGGCCAAGACCAAAGAGCTTTCCAAGGATGTCAGGGACAAGATTGTGGACCTACACAAGGCTGGAATGGGCTACAAGACCATCGCCAAGCAGCTGGGTGAGAAGGTGACAACAGTTGGTGCGATTATTTGCAAATGGAAGAAACATAAATTAACTGCCAATCTCCCTCGGTCTGGAGGGAGATTGGCAGTTAATTTAATTTTAGTTTGACCTTAATCCCATAGAAAATCTGTGGAGGGAGCTGAAGGTTCGAGTTGCCAAACATCAGCCATGAAACATTAATGACTTGGAGAGGATCTGCAAAGAGGAGTGGGTCAAAATCCCCCCTGAGATGTGTGCAAACCTTGTGGCCAACTACAAGAAACATCTGACCTCAGTGATTGCCAACAAAGGTTTTGCCACCAAGTACTCAAGCACGTTTTGCAAAGGGATCAAATACTTATTTCATTCATGAAAATGCAAATTATTTTAACTTTTTTTGTAATGCATTTTTCTGGATTTTTTTTTTTATTGTTGTGTCTCTCACTGTTCACATAAACCTACCATTGACATTGTAGACTGAGCATTTCTTTGTTAGTGGGCAAACTTACAAAATCAGCTGGGGTTCAAATAATTTTTTTCCCTGACTAAGTATTTCTACTTTTTGTATGTAATCAAGTACTTCTACTTTTTATAAGTATTGGAGTATTCATACTCAAGTAAATAATCATAGTATTTTTACTTTCAGTCTGCCCATTTATAGAAATGATATGATAAATGAAATATGTTTTCAACCATGCAGAATGGCATCTGAGGAAATTTTTATTTTACATAGTCAATGTCAATTGATTTTCCAAACCTTTATGCCATACATTAGTCACTGGCATATATTATGGGAATAACTAGTAGCTTGCTTACAACATTTTCCAACTCTTATCAGTTATGCGTGCCTGTTAGATTGGTAGCTCTTTTTATACTTCAGCGTTCAGCATTCTATTCTGCTTGTGTTTAAGAACATGATGTATCTCTTACATGTCTGACCTATCATTCAACATCTCAGTGAAGAATTTCACCTAGTTATTGCAGAAAGAAATTATTGGATTTTTTTTTATATTGTTGTGTCTCTCACTGTTCAAATAAACCTAGCATTGAAATTGTAGACTGATCATTTCTTTGTTAGTGGGCAAACTTACAAAATCAGCTGGGGTTCAAATAATTTTTTCTCTGACTGTATAACAAAGTGGAAGCGATTGGGAACAACAGCAACTCAGCCACAAAGTGGTAGGCCATGTAAAATTACAGAGCAGGATCAGCGGATGCTGAGACGCATAGTGCAGAGAGGTCGCCAACTTTCTGCAGAGTCAATAGCTATAGACCTCCAAACTGCATGTGGCCTTCAGATTAGCTCAAGAACGGTGCATAGAGAGCTTCATGGAAATGGGTTCCATGGTCGAGTAGTAGCTGCATCCAAGCCTTACATCATTAAGTGCAATGCAAAGCGTCGGTTGCAGTGGTGTAAAGCATGCCACCACTGGACTCTAGAGCAGTGGAGACATGTTCTCTGGAGTGACAAATCACGCTTCTCTGTCTGGCAATCCCATGGACAAGTCTGGGTTTGGCAGTTGCCAGGAGAACGACATTTGTCTGACTGCATTGTGCCAAGTGTAAAGTTTTTTGGGGGGGGGGGTTATGATGTGGGGTTGTTTTTCAGGAGCTGGGCTTGGCCCCTTAGTTCCAGTGAAAAGAACTCTTAATGCCTCAGCATACCAAGACATTTTGATCAATTTCATGCTCCCAACTTTCTGGGAACAGTTTGGGGATGGTCCCTTCCTGTTCCAACTTGACTGTGTACCCGTGCACAAAGCAAGGTCCATAAAGACATGAATGAGTGAGTTTGGTGTGGAAGAACTTGACTGGCATGCACAGAGTCCTGACCTCTGTTATACCCCAGTTCTTTTACTGGACAGATCTGAGTAAGCAAGGAGTCAGTCTTTCTTGATTTTAGTGCTGGTTTATTTACAATATATATATAAAAAGGATTACAGAACACAACCCAGGGCTCCCTCCATCAGACAAGCTGCTGGTGAAGATAGCAGGGAAAAAAGCACCCGGAAACACAGAGCCTAATACATTTATCAGTTTTGGGCTAACCTTTTACACAGATGAAGTCCGTCCCACAGACTCCATCTCTTATCTAGAGCTCCACATACTTGCAGCAGCTGCAAAAACACACATTAAAGTCTAACACATTAAAGTCTAATAATTATCTGATTTAATTTCTAACACCTCAACCCAATAGAAATAACACTTTTGGGATAAATTAGAGCAGAGACTGCAATCCAGGCCTTCTCGTCTAACATCAGTGTCTGACCTCTCAAGTGCGCTTCTGGAAGAATGGTCAAAAATTCCCATTAACACACTAAACCTTGTGGACAGCCTTCCCAGAAAGGTTGAAGCTGTTATAGCTGCAAAGGGTGGGCCAACATCGTATTAAATCCTATGGATTAAGAATCGGTTGTTACTCAAGTTCATTTGCATGTGAAGGCAGACGAGCGAGTTTGCAAGACTTGTATAAACCGCGTTGCTTTTGCATAGAAGTATTAGAACATACTGTATCTCAGAAGCATAGAAGACAGGCTTGACCTATGACATGCTATTTCACAATTGGCAACTCCCATCCTTGTCCAAAAACAAAAGAAGTTAGAGGCCCCGCTCACATTAGATGAGCTGCTAAAAGCAATTAAATCCACAAATAATGATCATTCTACTAGTACTTTGCTCAACAATCAGCACACAGGGCACTAAGCTAAAGGCTAAGGTAAGGGCTAAGTGGTGGAGAAACAAACTTTCTTTTCCATTACTTCCAGCATCAATAAACTAGCAGTCCTGATCAGGAGTCAGAGGGAATACAGTGAATGCAGCTTATTGTATTTCATGAAAACACAGCCAGGCAGCAATTCACAGAACACTAGTGTAAGTATCCCTGGCTTTACAGCTGTGAGTACAAACAAGGTACAAGCAGCAAGTGTAAAGACAGAAGGCTTTACAGTTTTATTCATATTATAGGATGTAATGAATGTGACTGTTAAGGACCCCTATATCTGTGCAGATGTTAAAGATGCACACTACCCTGCCTCTGTGTTACGGCTAGCCTTCAGGAATAAGAGCAGACCCAGTAAAATGCAGGACTCGGACACAGACTCAAGCTCAAAATGGTTTAATAAGTAGTGGTAACAGAAAATATTAATATTTAGTGTGGACATTATCAGCTGGTCATGGGCGACTGGGAACTGTGTTGGCTGGACCGCTAGATGAGCAACACGAGGTAGACGGCGAGTAGAGGCAACCACGGAGAAGAAAGCAGAGGAGAGGGTGATAGGACTGAGCAGATCAGCAGTGACTATGTATGGTTAATAATGATGAGAACCTGGGTTATGATGAACGAGTGTTATGCAGGGAGGCAGGAGGTGATGAGGTGCCTGCTGGCCGGTGTGTGAATCCGCTGGCAGTGGAAGTCATGGTTCACAGCAGGTGTGGTGGCAGCCCAGCTCTATGCCAGTGTGGAAGGTGCGCCTGGGTAGCCGAGTCGCCTTGGAGGTACGTACAGTCCCACAGGATCTTCCTAGAAAAAAACTCTTAACTTGCGAGGAGATCGCAGCAGGTGCGCAGATACAGAGAGACCTTAAAACAACCAGTGAAAACTCAAACTGGCGAGAATACAACAGGATCGGCAAAACAGAAAAAAGAATTGATTCCCCAGAAACCATAGTTCATACAAAAAATACTCAGGGGATTTCCTCTGGCAGAAAGCAAACAGTTCACTTCACTTCTGTTCAGTTCAGTAAAGACGCATGAAACAATATAAAGATCACTGAGGCAAAAAAAAAAAAAGAAACACAGGTTAGACAGTTCAAAGACTTACTGAATACTTGCTGGACATTGAGAGATCATACCAACACTAACCTTAAGTAATGCGCCGCTGAATGGGAGCAGGTGTGCCTTATCGCTGGGAGTGCACTCCAGCACCTGTCAGGGTGGAGTTGTTGGTGGACAAAGTGCTGGGAGTGCACTGATCCACAGCCATAACACTCTGCTGGGTAAATCTGACTGTAGTTATCTCTAAGACTGTGCACTGCTTCCTGAAGTTCAGATGAAAGGTCCTCAACATATTCTTTCGTTGTTAAATATGAGGACTGTTATGGATGAATTTGAATAACTTTTCCCTTTAGCACCTTGTGAATAAACTGTAAAGTTTCAGTTCCACAAAAGGAAAAAAAAAGTCTAACAGTTACAAAGTGGGAGGTTTTTTTTTATATCTCAAACTGGTCATTTAACAATCTTCTCAAAATACAAACAGGAGTCTCCCACATCATTTAACCATGTTGTTGCTTTACTTTTACCCCCTTTGCTTCCATTGTGGATATGGGTTTTGTTTATTGATCTTATGTAAATATCTATGAAGAAATCAAACATACATTACTGTATGTCCTTACGCACACACACACACAAAACATCCAGAAACACATTTGTTTTGTTTCATCATGGGGCCTTTAGATTTACCCTTCCTCCCGACTGCCCTAGCCCCTTCCCCTAACCCTAACCTGATTCTAACCTGAACTCTAAACCAAGCCATCACTCTAAAATGTAGTAATTTACATTCTGTGGACTTGTTTTTGTCCCTGTAAGGATGACAAGTCCTTGCAACAAGTAATACCAGGCAAGACACACACACACACACACTCCGTACATTACACTACTTCAACTTGTTTCTTGTGTCTGGAAGAGAAATGTACACTACTTCATCTTGTTTCTTGTGTCTGGAAGAGAAATGAAGCCTAACAACCAGCATGTAACTTGTATGCTCTACAAAGTGTCCTTTTGAGTTAATGAATGAGCACACAATATGGGTCATGAGGAGACTTTAGAGTCTACTATGTGTATGTTGCTAAGCAGGCTGACACTCCTTGACT
>NW_018128361.1:5590-16561 GCF_001952655.1 Monopterus albus
TCTCAGACAGGCTTCCCTTTGTTGCATCTCTTAAGTGTTGGATAGTATGCCAAGTTGTACAAAAGGCACCAATTCAGTCTACTGTATTCTCAGACTGTCTGTGGTACGTCTGATGTGCTGTACAAACCTGTGATAGGTTACTGTACAAACAGTTATGCTTTAGGTTGATATCACTGATCCTATGCCAAAGTCTAAACCAGCTGCCTAAATCCAAATGCCCTCTCACCCAAACTCTGCAAGCATGAAGGTCAGCTCCACACTGTGTTAGCACCCTCAAGAGACCTTTGCCCCACCCAAAACCCTTTCTGATCTGTAATTTTTAGGACCTCTCACATGCTTTTCTGCCGAAATATTTAGTCTGGATTAAACTTTCAGGGGCGTCACAGCGAAAACATGTGCACAACTTAGGCTAGAAAATCCATCACACCATAAAATATTTCTGCTACCTTAGGAGGGCATTGAGGAAAGAACAGGAGGGGTGGAAAGGAGTCCCTCTCTGCTGTAATGTTACCGAATCTGGAAGGATGAAGACAACACCAACACACTATTTTAGTTTGAAGAGCTATAAGCTTTAATTGAAGAATAACAAGTGAGTGTGTCTGATACTCCCTGTGCTTTCTGCTGATGCCACAAAATCCCACTGGGCTACACAACTTATTAAACTTTCTTCCTGTCCCATCAGCATTTTACACCCACACTAAACACACACACACACACAGTCAGATTTGCATGTGTTTCTGGAATCTGTCTCCCTCTAAAGCATTGTGCCATCTTCATTAGCTGTATTGTGATGGCCAGCTTCATCATGTTAATTAGTTTTATTTGATATAAAAGTAATCTTAATGTTTTCTAGCTAAACAAAAGAGAAAATCACAAAAATCTTTATAAGGGTCTATAAACAATGTTTGCACAATAACAATATATCAACTGTCAAATATGAAAGCAGGGTTTAATGTTCAGATGGCACTAGTTGTGATGAACCTGCAGAAAAAGATCAGCTTTATCTGCAGCTCCTTGGTAGAAACTTAAAGTTGTGAAGCCTGTGGTCAAAACTGTGAAGAGCTGGACTGAGGAGGCTAAGTCAGAGCTACAGGCCTGCTTTGACTGCACAGACTGGAGTGTATTTGAGACTGCAGCTACAGACCTGGATGAACTCACTGACATTGTGATATCTTATATCGGCTTTTGTGAGGATGTGTGTGTGCCCAACAAGTCCTTCTGCACATTCAACAACAATCCCTGGTTTACAGTCAGACTCAAGCAGCTTCGTCATGCAAAAGAGGAAGCTTACAGGAGTGGGGACAGGATTCTGTACAGCCAGGCCAGGAACACACTGACAAGGAAGATCAGAGCAGCAAAGAGGAGCTACTCTGAAAAGCTGAAAACTCAGGTTTCAGGCAACGACCCCTCATCTGCGTGGAGAAGTCTGAAAAACATCACTGACATGGAACCCAGGGACCTATGCACAGGCCCTCTTTGTGGACTTCAGCTCAGTGTTCAACACCATAATCGCAGACACCCTCCACTCCAAACTGACCCAGCTTACTGTGCCTGCCCCCACACACCTGACAGACAGGAAGCAGCAAGTAAGGCTGGGAAAACCACATCCAGCACCTGGACAATCAGCACAGGCGCCCCAGCGGACAGTCAGGACTGCAGAAAAGGTCATTGGTGCAAGCCTGCCCTCCATGAAGGACCTGTACACCTCACTGGTCAAAAGGAGGGCGGAGAGGATGACTGCAGACCCCTCACACCCGGGACACAATATGTTTGAACTCCTCCCTTCTGGACGGCGTTACCGGTCACTGTGCACCAAGACAACCAGGCACAAGGACAGTTTCTTCCCCCAGGCCATCACTCTGATGAACACTTAACCCACGACAATATGACTGGACAATAACCCTCAGTGCAATAGCTGTGAATATACCTCGTACAGATTATACAGATTTGTACAGTTCTCTATTTTTATTTTTAAGTACTCCATTTTTATCTCATCTCCCAATGAACATTCCTTTGTCTGCAACCGAAATAACCTTGGAAATCAACTGGACTTGGATTTCTAGATCGAAGACGTTTCACCTCTCATCCAAGAGGCTTCATCAGTTCTGACTGACTGGTGTTGAGTCGGAGATATTTATCCCCCTCGGTGTGGTTTCAGTCCTTAGAAGGTTGCGGTTTACTATGACCTGGATGACTGAGAATCTGCACAGATATATTCCTTTGTCTGAATGCATTGTTTATTGCTTGTTTATATTGTTTTTTTATTTTGTTATACTACGCAGCCTTATGTTGGTATACTTTCCCCTTGCTGTTGCCTTGCATGGGGATATGTACATACACATTGAGAGCCGATGTACCAGAGTCAAATTCCTCATGTCCAGCACACCTGGCCAATAAAGCAGATTTTGATTCTGATTCTTTCATTCGTTTCAGCTCATTTTTAGTGTTACTGTTTAGTTTCACTCTAACCACTCTCATAATGTCATCGTCACCTGCAGCTTAAAGCTTTGGTTTTCAAAGCTCTAAACTGCCTCTAAACTACCTGCTCAGCAGCGAACACTAGACAGACACTGTTAGCTGGTGAACATGGCAGCTAAGGAGCCAGATATTTCCTTCAGGAAGTGGTAAAGACCAAAAACAGAGCTAAAAAAAGAAGAGATGTTGGATTTAAATACAAGTAGTTCTCCTCACCAGTCTCAAATTGTATGTTATGTAAGGCATTATATTTAACTGAATAAAGTGACTACATGAAGATATATTGAGATAATATGTGGATTCAGACATTGATGCAGGTCAGAACACAGTCTCCACTCAAATGCCTTTGACCTTGGCATCTTGAATAGTGTAGCAGCAAAAAACTGAAACAAATACTTCTTTAAAAATCCTGCAGGCCTCAGTCTGCAGCATGTACTGTATCTGTCTGACTTTTGAATGAGTGCTGGCTCCTGACCTGTCTTCTGATAGGTCATACACACCGTAAAGATAAGTTAGACTGCCAAATAGATATATAATCAGACTGTTAGATATTAGTAATTGTTAGACCTTAATGTGTTAGTAATGCAGTTTAGTAAAATTCAAAGTCTGCTCTAGTCTGTTTTGTTTCAAGGTTAGCAGACAGAATGTTGATTCTGAAATGGGAACCATGGCACCAATTTTCTTGTATTAAATCTTGTGTTAGAATATTATGTCTGAATGAATGCCTTAGCTACGCACCGCGTGACAATATACACACACATTGAGATTCTTCATTTTGTTATGACTAGGTAAAACGCAGTGGCTCCAAGCATGTGGAGCTCTAGATAAGAGATGGAATCTGCAGACTGACTTCATCTGGGGCTCTGTAATCTTTCTGTGTAAGGGGTTAGCCCAAAACTTATAAATGTATTAGGCTTTGTGTGGCCATGGACTCCTTTCTCCTGCAGCCAGTGTGTGTGTCTCTGGCGGGGGGAACAACTCGGGTCGTGTTTGTAACTTTTTCTTGTGGTTTAAAATAAATCAGCACTAAATGAAGAAAGACAGACTCCTTCGTTATTCAGAACTGTCCCATTAATGAACTGGGGTATTACAAGACTCAGAGACTTTTGAACCCTAACATGTTATGTCTGAGTGTGGCTGTACTCATGCCTAACATTTATAAGACCTGTTTAGCCTATATATATGACCTTAAAGAACTTGTCACACTGATTCACAGATATGTTGCACATTGTAGTGTCCACTTCCTGGCCTCTGCCATCACACTGGAGAAACTCTGCTATCAAGGAAATTGGATCCCATGTCTCTTAAACTTTAAGGTTCTATTTTCCTAAAATAGGATGCAGACACAAACACAAATGGGTGTGACCAGGATATTTATGTAATGCTGGTGACCACAGACACAACCAGGCTGAATACATGGTTAGTGGGATGAATAAAGAATACAGAATACAAAACTAAAACAGTCCTCATGTGCTTTGGAGATTATGGTTTTTTCTGTTTAGTTTTTTTTTTAAGTACAAAGTCAGTTATAAAGTACAGGTATTAAATCCTGGTGTCTTGTCAGTTTTGAAGGTGTCCAGACTGTGCCCACTGATTTTGGAGAAGTGTGACTGTGAACCTCTGCTTTCTAGTTCATCTGAGCAGAAGGAAATGCAATGTCTATTATTTGTTACTGTTACAATAAGTGTATCCTGCACCCCACAATTTTGCCTTCACTGTCCAGCAGCTCTGAGCTTATGTTTATAAACCTCTGTGTAGATTCATGACTAAAGTTGTGTACGCACTAAGACAGAAGTGAGCATATGTAGTTTTTGTTACATTTATAAAGCATCCTGTATGCTTGACTCAGATTATTTATTTAAAAAAAAAACAAAGTCTAAAATAAAAAACAGGAAACATGACATCAAAAGATGCAACAAAATTCATTAGGCCAACATAAACGCAATGTTGAAAAATAAACTTTATGAACTGAAATAGGTAAACAGCTAAAAATGATGCAAACTGTTTAATATGGGCTGTCACCTTATTTTTCATTTCCAATTCATCTTATCACACCTATTAAAACCCACACAGTATGAGTATGCGTGAGGTGCTCACATTCTTCCCCTTCACATTCTGTGTTGATACCAGTTTGCGTGGGAAAAGGTGTACTCATGATTTATAAACCTTTATAAACCAGTTCTTACATTAAAGGTTGAAGTATTCAGAAGCAATGTCAGGCAACAGTATTTTTTGTTGAGTTTTGCCAATGCACATGTCCAGTTCAGGTATGCAGAGGAACTGTAAAAACCTAAAAAAACTGACAATGGAGCATCCAGCAGGCAGTTCTACTAACAAAATAACCATATGTAGATACCATCATAGTCCCACAACATTATCAAGACATTTCTTATCATGATATCACAAAATTACAGATGCAGTTACACCCCTAATGGATTCAAAATGTTAGCTGCACAAACATTTGGCAGTTTTGCACTGGACAGGCCTGGACAGCACTGGCTTGAGAAGCTATTCCCCATTGTAAGTTTAAGTTTAACTGTTAGAAGCACATTTTCAACACAGAAAGCTTAAGATCATGAATCAGCAGGTTAATATGAATTAGGATTCAAAAGGTTCTTCCATCAGTTGTTTTTCTTCGTGAGATGAAGCTTTTATTGTCAGGTTCGCTCGGCGCGGCCTGCCTCTCTACCTCCTTGTTCTCTCTCGTCCTGCGGGATCGGCGCCTCAGCTGTGTCGCATTTGGTAATCAGTGACTCGTTGGTTGTTGCGCACAGCTGAGGCGCATTCCTGTGATTGCCTGATTTCCTTATTTAAACCTCTGGCAGACGCTCCGTCATCGCTGGAGCATTAATTAAGTAACTATATGAATGTAAATGCATGTATTTACTCGTTACATGATTTGATTTTCAATGCTGACAGTCCCTGTGCTGCTGATTATCTTTCAGTACATGTATACATGTGTTTTGGCAATACGTGACTGGTTTCAATGCTGACAGTCCCTGTGCTATTGATTTCGTTTGCTACTCCTCCTGGTTTTTGTCTATTCTCCTGTCCGTTCTGGTCCCCCGACTCTTCTGGTTCCTGCCATTATTCTGTCTACTCACCTGCTCGTCCTGGCCTCCTCAGCCATCACTGCTCTACCCTGTGTTTGTACCATACATTGATTCAGTTACTTTGTGTTTTCTATTAAACCACCCTTTTTCACTAGCACCTGGGTCTGCATCTTGAGTCCTCCCATTTGTTCCCCCTCACCATGGGGTGAGGGGGACTCAAGCATAACATTTATTGACACAAATGTAAGTCCCTCACTCTAATATGTAGCCTAGAGAGCTTCAGATATACACACATATTTGATGAATAATATATTTTTGTTGGGTTTGTAGTGGTTGAAGTTACATGTTAATATGAATTATGTAATGGAATAGAGTGTTTGTGTGTTCACTTTTAAGTTCATGTGAGCTGAACAATGAGCTTATAAAATTTGGCCAAGATGTTTCCTGTTTTTGTGTACATCTCAGGGTGTTGTCTCCTAAAACTGGAGACAGGAAGCTAAGTTCGGAAACTGACGTAACAGCCTAAGAAAAGTTGTGGATAAAACAGTGAGGCTGAAGGGTATAGGAAGAAGAAGAAGAAAGGATGAGAATGCTACTGTGACAGTACAGTGTGCTCTTTGGGACCCGGGCCTGGGTAGGGGACTCTGACTGGTTGGACCCCTGACCGGGACAGACTGATCCTGTGACAGTCTTCTTGTTTGGTGCTGTATCTGTTCCATTGCAGGAGGAGTGATTCTGTTCTCTGTTCCCTAACTACCACCTATTTAACTACTACTCTGTTCAGAATAGTAATATTAAATGATTACTTAAATTGCGATGATTTGTCTGAATTAATTTAATTAATATCACATTCTAGCCATGACAGGTTCACATTGTATTCTTTTAGGTATTTTTAGTCAGATAGATATTGGTTAGATACTTGATGTATTAGAAATGTTTAGAGTAGACAGGATGTCTAGCTCAGGCTGTTAAATGCTTAGTCATTCTCATGAGTTGCTGCAGGTTGCTTATGGTCAAGGATAACTAGATAGAAAGTTGATGACTGTTAGAAGACAGGATGTTTATTATTTGCTGCAATCTAAGTGGAAAGTCTAATATATGTTAAATAGGCTACATGAGTTCATTGACCTGTGTTGGGAGAAGATGACACACAGCTGGGGTCTACACCTTTGTGGACAAATGGAAAAGTCCTGTTCCATCCACACTAAAACCAAATCAAACAATTCAAGGGGAAGGTGGACTAAATATAAGACACTTACCATGTTTTATTTTCCCATGCTTTAGCCAGTTGGTGAAATATTCAGTATCCTGCTTGGCAATCTACTCTGAGCCCACTAGCTCAGTGGGATCCAGCTGGGTGGTCTGCTGTCCCACTGAGGCCCAGACAGACAGGGATATTGGCTTCCTGGATGGATGCATATCTTGCTGTCACATGCCATTATATAAACGAGGCTACACTGTCCACCACCCTTTTGGAGGTATGCCCTTTTCCAAAGTGTCACACAGCAAAGCATATTGCTGGTATTGTTCAGGAGCTAATGGAAGAATGGGTAATACAAAACAAGGTGAGATGCTTGGTGACTGATGCAGCATCAAATATGATTGCTATTGCAAACATTCTGCAAGTTAGGCATGCTGTCTGCCTTGCACATGCCCTGAATCTTATTGTCAAAAAATCTGTGGATGCTACTCCTGGCCTTGATAACATCAGATTAAGAACAAGGAAGATTGTCACATACTTTAAAACAAGCACCACAGCAAAGGAAAGACTGCAGTAGATGCAGGTGCAAATGGGATGCCATGTCAAGAAACTAATAATGGGTTTGAAGCTTCATGGGGCTTCATATGGCCATTACTACTACCATGTGAATTACTCTGTAAGACCTTTTGTGTTGCATTGTGTTTATCCATTAAACCTTCAGTTAACATGGTACCATTAGCTTAGCGGTTGACATTAAAGGGTTAAATTTTCATTCTTTGCCTTCATACTGTCGTGGCATGAGTTACATATAAGCAAGAACCCGATTGTGTCATTTAAACCACCTAAGTTGAAATTTTACCGTTAAAAAAATTAAGTGCACATTGACTGCTACTCACCCAAAAACACTGCAGACCGAAGACGGATGGACAACTTACAGTAATACGGTTCAACTGTGTAATGGCTGCATTCAGAGGCACTCGGAAATTACAGCTTTGGGATCGCAAAAGTTATATTCGGTGACTTCTATACCTGAAATACATTACTTCAAATGGTCAACCTATCTATCATACTATTACTCAGTTGTGTATATTGAATCGTAATGCTGCCAGCTTAAATAGAGGTATGAACAAAAATAATGTACATAATAATGCTCCCTTCATGAAACACTTCAGCACTTAGTTCTAAAATGGGCTTCAGTGAAACTACAGCTGATGTTGTTGTCATTCTCTGAACCTTGTGGATTGTACCACTCCTGTGTTTCAGATTGTGTGCTCTTTCTATCTACACTAGATCAGTGTTTCTCAACTGGTATCAACCTGGGACCCACTTTCCAACCCACTTCTCAAGTCGCCACCCACCAGTAAAGGATTTCAAATAAATTAATTAAATTATAAAGCTTTTCTTTTAAAAAAAGCATAGTCAGTACAGCCTTTGTGTCAGATTTTTCTGTCTGCATTGAGGAAATATTACTCAAAAATAAAAATAAACACCACAACTGCTGCATAGAACCGCTGCTCCTCCACATCGAGAGGAGCCAGCTGAGGTGGCTTGAGCATCTGTTTTGGATGCCTCCTGGGCGCCTTCCTAGGGAGGTGTTCCAGGCATGTCCCACCGGGAGGAGGCCCCGGGGAAGACCCAGGACACGCTGGAGGGACTGTGTCTCTCGGCTGGCCTGGGAACGCCTCAGTATCTCCCTGGAGGAGCTGGAGGAAGTGTCTGGGGAGAGGGAAGTCTGGGCATCTCTGCTTAGACTGTTGTCCCTATGACACGATTCTGGATAAGCGGAGGAAGATAGATAAATGGATGGATGGATGGATGATAAACAAACTGACCTAATTCTTTTTTCTTTTAGGGCTGATGGTACCTGCCGGAGACTAAATGAACTTGCTAACAAAACTGATACTCCTGGACGCTTCACCTTCTACAGCCAGAGTGAGTAGAGTATACAACACACACACACACACACACGCGCAAACACATGCTGAGTGTTCATTAACTTGACCTGTGTTTTTCTGCTTCATTCAGAGTGGAACAATGACAATGACATGCGCATTGTAGAAGTCCTATATGATGAATATGCTCTGGTCTACACCAACAAGACGAAAGATGGAGTGTCTGAGGTCCTCAACAACCTTTATAGTAAGTCTGGATAGTTTATGGCACAGATGCAGACTGGGAAATTATTGTATGTTGAATTCAATATTTGCCGAAGATTAAAACAACGGATTCTAATTGCAGGTCGCACTCAAGAACCCAGTGTTGCATGGCAGCAGAGGTTCACACAGTTCTCCCTGGACACTGGCATCCTCCCCGAAAACATTGTGATCCTGCCTAAAAATGGTATGTTATTAATATCCAAAAATATGCACTTTGTAAAAAATGCATTGCAACTGTTTCTGTTCAGATCTTTGCTCATGGACATCCTTATTATCTGCTGCTACAGCGGAGTGTCCCGAGGACTGAGATGTACCCGGCCAACCTCCAACTCATGATGACTTTCACCTCAGAAGATTTTTCTTTTTACCTCTCACGGTGACGCCTGCCGCATCACTGAGCTACAGTTTTGTCAATCAGTGTCATCTCTGCTGCAATCCTGATCCTAATTCAGACTTCACTCTCTCCAACTCACATGTTAACTTCAGCATCAGAGTGGAACAATAAAGATCTGATAGTGAGCCGAGGGGAATGAATATATACAGTACGACTGTGAAAGCTAGTTAGATCAGAGAGAGCAAACAGAGAGAGAAGCACAGACTGCTGACTGCAGCTGGCCAGAAAAAAAAACAAAAAAACTTTTGTTGGATTGAACAAAATTTATGTTTTTTTTTTACTATGTCTGAAAGAAGCTACTCCATCTTATCACAAGAGGGCAGGCTATGACTGGTCTCAGAAAAACATTGACCTTGAAATGTTCATTATAAGCCAATAACAGCATCATAAGACAATGCAAAGTTGAAAAAGCATAGCCTAAAAGCGCAAATTATAATTGTTTTTATTTACAACATTTTGTTAAAAGAAACCTGGGTTATGGTTGTGTCGGTCATAGATGACCTGCTGCCTTGACCTTTCCCTGACAATTTTCACATTTACTCCTGCAGAGTGTGCATGTGTTAGCTTCAGCTTGTGCAATTAATCAGTTATTTAACCTTTGCTGACAACATGTTATCCAATTTCCTCTCAGTAATAAAAACATCAGCACAGCTTTTATACAATTAAACCTGACACTCTTTGTTTTACAGACTGTGTCTCCACATGTTGAAGAAGCAGAACTGTGCAACAGACAGATCCACTCTGACAGTGTTTGACAGTTCTCATGCAAATACCAGAATATGTTTTGTGATTTTAAAATGTGGAAAACAAGACAGTTGTCGAAAGACAGAGTGTTCAAACTATAGAAGCTGTCAGCTTCAAATGTTACCAATTACACATGAATAAAATAAAATAAAATAAAAATTTAAGCTATTGTCAAATGTTTTCACTTAGAAAGTTCACAATAGACATGGCATTATTATGTAAGACCTACTGTTATGTTAAGTTTATAGAATGTGTGTCAATATGTAGCTTATGGGATGTGTGTGAGGACAGAAAGGGATGGCGGGGTCTGGAGTTAATGAATCCCAGATATGCAGGGGCCAAAGGGTTGAGAGAGTTTGATCACAAAACTAGGTTACAAAATATGCTTCTTATCACAAAACTAGGTTACAAGCGTCTTAGGCTGCTCTGTAAACATTTCAGTACCTCTGTGTGTGTGTGTGTGTGTGTGTGTGTGTGTGCATGTGTGCGTGCACTCCTGGCATTACTGACATTGTGGGGACTTGGCCTTCCATGTGGTAACCAGATGTTGGCCACCATCATGTAAATCACCGAATTTTACAGTGATAACTTGTGTTAAGTTGAAGTTAGTTTAAGGTAAGTCTCCATGGCATGAATTTAAGTTAATGTAAAGTGTACTACAGAATGAGTTGACTGCAAGTCAGGCCTGTCTTGTTTCCTAAAAAAAGGAGATTTGGTGAGTGCATCAATATATTTAAGTAACTTAAGAATTCACAACTAATCAGTCCTTTGTAAATTACACAGTGTGAATGATAAAAACCTTTATACACAGTGAAGAATTGAAGATGAGATTATTTTCACATAAAGCATAGCACAAACAAGGTGGCATTCAACCAGCTCTCTCAGTCATGCAGCTAATGAGAATTAAAATGCAAATGGGTATTCACTGCATAGTTCCTAAATATCACT
>NW_018128361.1:20019-22089 GCF_001952655.1 Monopterus albus
GATAAGTCTAACTTCTTCCTACTCCGTTCAAGCATGTACTAGGTATAAGCAAATTGATAAGGGATTAGCATTTGTGGATATGTGTGAAATTATGTGTGTTGACATATCGACTATCTTTACATGCTTGAAAGAATCAAATCAAATCAAATCAAAATCAAATCAAACAGTCCTCTCCTGTCTTCACTTCTCGTGCTTCCAACAAAAGAATTGGGTTAATTTCTAACAAGTGTTTTGGGGGGAGGCTTCCTGTGAATCCACATGGCACTTCTGCATGACAGATCCTCAGTACGAAGCAGGAAGAACAGTAGGAAGGAAGAGAAAGAATAGAGAAGGATGGGATAGATGGCAATGGTGGCAGGGGTCTTCAGGAAACAAATGCACGCTATAGGAACATATAGGCAGTTAGCACGAGAAGGTGCATGTTAGGTACATGACAGGGATGCTGGTAGAGGAAAGCGAAGACCATGCATGAGGGACAGGAACTCATCTGCTAAAGCAGAACAGTACACAGAGTCGACAAATGGCCATGGAAGGTGAGCATGGTTAGTTTGAGCCAGACTGCTGCTGATGTTTACAAGAAATGAAAGCACTCTGCAGGTGGAGAGTGACAGTATATATAGGCAGGCAGCAGGGGAAGGCACATATAATGGGCGTGGTCGAGTTCCTGAACCACCGATATCCAGCTTCATATGGCACCTAATTAGTGTATATGTACACATATTTGTAACTGTTGGTGCAGTATAAATATTAAAGTCAAAGGAGGTAACAGAACATTCTGCTAACTGAACACACTAACTCACACAAGCCCTTTTCAGACATGACCTAATACCTTACTAACACACTTTATGTTGGGTTTTCCTTTCATTTGTCACCCATCTATAGTTGTGACTGTCTCTTTAAGCAGAATAAAAGCCACATGTTCTTACTGTTTTTTGGGGGTTTTTTTTGCAAAAACCTCATCCATAATCACATCTAATTTGCCCATGCCCATCAGAAGCTTGAAATGCATTCATTAGAGTCAACACATGGCTGCAAGCTCCAAACAGTCTTGACATCCCTTCCCCCTCCGCCCTGCTCTGTGAAGTGGTCAGTGTGTTGGAGTGCTTGCATTTCCATACATCCTCTTCTTCATTTATACAGCTGGCAAGTTGCCGGAGCAATTCAACTAAATTGCTTTGTCCAAATGTTGAGGGCAGGAGACTGGGGATTTTGGTGAAGTCCTTTAACAATCAACACACATCATGCATTCATTCATGTTTGCATGGGCCCTCCACCGCAGTGAAAACAGGTTTGGTATATGATCAGATCAGGTAACACGGTGCTGGTGCTGCTAATGAGGTGCTTATGGTTCCTCCTGCTCTTTATTTCACATGCCTACAGACACACACACTTCCAGAAAACCTTCAACCTGAGGGTTGGACACCTCCCAATTTCTACAGCTACCTTTTCACATATTTCATCGCTACTATAAAAAACTTTAAGTTACCAAGGAAAACATTGCAGAGTTGAACATGTTTTCACCACATACTGTATCTTTAAAAAGCATCTGGTTGCTGACATGCCAAGAAACTTCATCCTTGATATGACTACAGTAAAAAGAAAAGTTAAAAGTATAAACTTTCCATTGTTGACTTTTGCTTGTTTTTCTTTATTTCTGAGATTACTTATTTGTCTTTCTCAAGAGAATTGGTATGAATGGAAATCAAGTTTTATATAACGTAGTTTTCTCTGGACCCCTACCCAATGTGACCAGTGATGACATGTTTAGCCGCATGTCGTCATTCAACTGCTGGTTGTCTAGGTGGTGCCCAGAAAATAACGTGGGCTTCATAGATAACTGGAAAACATTTTGGGGAAAACCTGGTCTGGATGGATTAGCAGAGATGGCATCCATCCCACTTTGGGTGGTGCGGCTCTCTTATCTAGAAATCTGGACAAGTTTATTTTACAACCTAAATTATGACAACCCAGAGTTGAGTCCAGGATGCAGGGTCGCAGTCTTACACGCCTCTCTGCTGTCTCCTTGCAGCTGCTACCCACCCAACGCTCCCAGTACCCCATAGAGACTGT
>NW_018128361.1:25978-38029 GCF_001952655.1 Monopterus albus
GGGGGGGTTCAGTGTCTTGCCCAAGGACACTTTGACATGTGGACTGCAGGCACCGAGATTTGAACCTTCAACCTTCCGGTTGGAAACAAGTGCTCTACCCATTGCACTGTCACCTCCCCATTTTGATCGTTGCTAGATCAGGATATTGTGGCCTGATTCCTGCCGCTGCAGAGTTCCCTCGGCAATGGTGGTGGTTTCATTCCAGTTAAACAAAGACTGTGGAATTATCAAGGTTATTTGGTGTCGTGGTTTGTCTCCACTACATATGATGGATGTTGATGTTATTAGTTATGGGGCAGCTCCCTTCTCATTCTATCAAGAATTTTCTCAAAAGGGATTAATTCCTGAAACATTCCCGGGTGTCTGGTTTTCTCCTCAGATTTGCGAGTAAGGAGATAACCAAAACCATTCAGGCTAGCTGCCTGAAAAAGGAGAGGAAAGGAAAAGATCCCTGAATTCCCAGCCTTTTATCCAAAGTTGACACTCCTGAGCAAGATTTGGAAGACAGACAGGTGATAAACTATTTAAAAGGATGTTGTGTCTTATTTAAGCATGCTGTCTGGTTTTATGCTCTCTGCAAAGCATTCGTTGAATTCTTTTAAGAAGATTAATGGGGTGTCTTGGGAAAGTTGGTGAAGGCAAGTCTAATGGGCCAAGTGTTCCCGGCCACCTCAAGGTCAGGGTGATTCAGAGTAATTACGATGCTTTGACCGGCTTTATCTCAGCTCCTGTGCATCATCAAACACCAGGGCTAATGCAGTAGCCTGTTACACACCTATATGTACATTGATCACCATCCCTGTAGTCACACAGACACACTCCAGGTTGCTCAAGGACGCAGGACGCAGTCTATAGCATGATGGATGAGCATGTCAGATGTGTGTGTTCCCAAAGTGCTGTGTCACAGTGTAACGAGGGGTTGTCGCCAAGTGCTTGCTCAAGGGGGATTTGTTTGGTTTTCCCTATGTAATAATAGTGATAACAGTAAGGTCTAGACCTTACTTTGTAAAGTGTCCTGACATGACTTTTGTTGTGATTTGGCGCTATACAAATAAAATTTGATTGATTGATTGATATAAGCAGTTAGGCAATAAAAACACCACTGACATGCCTCTGTCAGCCTTCCCCTTTTTGATTGACCCAGTTTTCACTCCTGGATGAATAGCAGTGATACATTGTGACACAGCAAATCATTACATAGGTATTTGTTGAAAGATCATGTTAAGAATGCTAAATTGATTTAAGCCTGCAGCAGCACAAAAGAATTGAATAAACCTTAAAAGAAGACACTCAAAAAACATGTGTCCTTTCAGGATTCTTTAGCAGTACATGAACCTTTTAAAAAATTGATTTATGCTGTTATATTAGTTTATGTCATATTACATTTCCGAGTTTGCTTCAGTTTACCTCACTGGCCAACTTCAACTAAAAATAATTTGTTCCATTGATCACCATAAACTAGTATTACTGCTTCATGGCTCTGTGCCTCTGCCAGTCAGTCAAATTCACAGAAAGAGGTGAATGCAAGGTGACAGTGATCTTTGACTTTTGACAACAGATAATCAGTTTAACCAAGTGGACACTTGTATCATATTTGAAGAAATGCCCTCAAAGATTTCATGACATATTGCGGTCACAAGAATGGGCTGGGTGGAAGGACAGAAGGACAGACAAACTGAAAACATAATGCTTCCTGCTGTGGCTATTGCTGGTGTGGAGGCATAAAAAAAAAGACTGAGAGACACCTCAAACTTCAACTAAGGTCAGCATGTAACCGCGCATGAATGCAGTGTCTATGAATGTGCACGGGTACACAATTCTAATAAGTCAGAAGTATGGCAGACATCACCAGTAACAATGAAAACTAGAGAGATAATGGCAGAAATCAGATACAGAACTGCTGTTGCCATACCCAAAGCATATACAGCGCAGATACTTCTCCTTTAAAATGTTGCTAAATATGTGTGTGTATGATCTTCAGTTCCTTTGCAGACTGTGTGCTGTGCTGGTTTAACACATATTTACAGTACCTGGTTCTTGATTTGGACACATATATGAAAATTAATCTTTGCATCTGACTTTGGGTGAGAGTAATCAAGTATATACAGTATATTGTCATGTAAAATAAATGCCACTGTGATTCTTTTTTTCTTAGAGTCAATACAGACCCTTCAGAGTGTGTTTTACCTTAAGAAAAGCCTTTGCTATAGCACTCATATGCGTACAGCCAAGCGAAAGGAAAATGCCAACCCGCTTCTTTTATATACAGTAGCTCTGAATGTCACAAACAGGGCTGAGTCATCCAGGTGAATATAGTTCCCACACCTGCTCTTTAAAAGGGATTTGTGTGTTTATACTATGCTTTCACCTTCAGCTTCATTCAAAGGGACAAAGTGACATTTCTTTTTAAGGTTGGGATCATTACGCAGCTCACGGATCAACACACAGCATTTGTAAACTCACAGCCAGTACAGCTCACCTGACAATGGAAAATAAAAACTTTTTGTCTTGCATAACAATGGACTTCCTTCTTTCTGACATTCAGAGTTCAGAGTTTAATAAAAACAAAAAGTTAAATAAAAACAAAAGGTGCATTTTCACCCTACATCATTTGAGAATGTGACTTCACTGTTGCCCTTCACAAAATGATTTGCATATTATACAGTATATGGAATGGATGGAATGAACAGATGGTTGTTCATCTGCTACTAACCAAATGCATGAAATCCATTAACCCGTTTTCCATTACGTTGTACACAGAAGACCAGTGTTGTGCAAGTTCACATTTGACAGGTGCTAGCTCAAAGTTCAGTTCACAAACATTAACTAGTTCATGTTCATTTCTTCTGCTTTTATGTTGTATACTTTTTGTTCAAATGTAGCTTCCAGTCAGTACCACTTGTATAGCCTACTTTTCAGTAGTGTAAAATACCTAAGCACATACATTTACTTAAGCACACAACTATGTGCAGCATATGCAGTGTTTTACAGCACTACAGGATTGTGATCATAGATGTATTTTTGCAATTCATTCTACCTTCTGACTAGTCAATGGTAGAGTCAGACAATTTTGAATAAACACACACTGCAGTTTAAAAATGTAATTCCTGCCATTTATATCACTTATGCATTTGACTACAGTGTCCAGTGTTGTGTCAGACAGGACTGACTTTACAATTAATCAGTTTTCTCTGGTGGGGAAATAAATCCTATAGTCTTCTGGAGGAGGCTCTCAGGTTTTATTGTTATTTTAAATTTATATTATATTAAAATAATTGCAGACTATTTGGAGTTATGATGGGTGCAAAGCTAATCTAGAGGTGCCCAAGATTAAACATCGAATAGCTAGAAATGAGCATGCCATGGGCTCTTTAATAACGCTGGCCACAGAGGGCAAGAAATAAACACAAGGCCTAAAGACAGCAGAGTGGGGTGAGGGTTTAGTACAACAGGGAGGGGAGAAAACACTTCTTGACAATTTTTTACTTGCTTTATCCAAATGTATGCTAAATCTTAGTTAATGCAGCTTTAACAACAGCAAATCAACCATAAACATGAACACAGTCACTGTCTTAACTTAAACCAAATGATTTTACTCCTCTTCCTATGTGCAAAAATGTCTACATTATTGAATCCAAGATGGATCATTTTCCATATGACACACTTGATATTTCCTTGATTGTCATGACTCTCAGACTCAGTTGATCCTTCATGTATTCCATATTTAAAATAGAAACACTTTGTCCAGAAACATTTTTTTAAACTCAGCTTGGTCATAAAAATAAGTCAGCGTGACCTGACCTAAAACTAGCTTACAGGTCAGATGGTTCACTTGCTCTGTTTTAAGAAAACATTCGCTCATCTCCAGTTTCAAAAGTTGGTGCAACTCAGGGCTGACAATGGCAACACACAAGGACACAAACACAGCGCTCTTCTAGTCCTAGTGATGTCCATCTCTGAGTCGTATCAAGAATAGACACACGGACAGTTGTCACTTCTCATGTAGCTAATGTTGGAGTGTTAGCTACTAATGCTAACAAAACATTTCCTGGTGGTGGTACTTCACATTAAAAGCATTACATTTTCAAAATTAATTATTATTGTGAAGCTGTCACAGGAAATATAATCTCTTTGTCACTGACATTTGCATGGCTTTGCTTGAAAAAAGAAGAGTTCCTTCTTCAGCTCACAGAATATTAGCAATATTATAAAAGAAGTGACTGAGGCATTTGCTGCTCAGTTCACCACCTTACATGTCAACAAAACTCACATTCACAGTTCCAAACTGATTCGTTCAGTTCACTCATTCACCGAAAAATGAGCGCTTTCCATGAACGGTGCTCTTTGAACGCGTCCATCCACAACACTGCAGAAGACATAGATGTGCTGAGGGCTGTAGATGTTACAGTATGACTATTTCACAAGACACAATACTTTTTTTTTTTCTCATGCATTCACTTTTTATTTTTAAGTGGACGACTGTATTATTTCTGTTTTCAAAAGTGACACAGTCTCACTTTAAATGCACTTTTAAGCCGGCCTTACACCTAACAACTTTTCAAGTGATTTTGTGTCACAGAAAAATTTCCAACAACCTGAAAAATAAAACATTTAATTTTTATCTCAAGTCTTTAGTCATGGCTCATGCAGACAGTGACATGAACATTGTAACAACCAATTGGCAAGCTGTCTCCAGCACCAAATAGGAAGCAGCATAGTGAGCACAGAAACAGCGGTAAATACATAATACATCTATGGGTAAATATGATGGAGACTCCAGTGACTCTGTACCTTCTGAGGCATGGCTCTGTTGACCTTTATAAAGGAGGAGAAACTGGTGGAGCTGTGGAGTGAGCAAGAGTGTCTGTTTGATGTGTCATCCAATTTGTACCGCGACAGAGTGGAGAAAGAGAAAAATTCTATATCTTGTCTTTTTCTTTTTGGCCAATTTTTCCAAGCAAAACACTACACACACGTGCAACTGTAGCCAAACACAGAAGCATATGGGACGTGGTCTCCAGAGAAATCTAGTTGCAGTCTTGCAAATAGTGACTCTGCACAATCCGCAGTCTTTGCAAAATCAGTCTATGACTAAAATCTCTACAACTAGTAATACATGTGAGAGGGTGTCAGACTTTAAGCTTTTAAAAGTCTTTTTTGTCTTATAATCTTCTAGTGTAAAGCCAGCTTTAGTTTTGTTATAGCTTTCACAAGCATGCTACCTACATATCTATCTATCTATCTATCTATCTATCTATCTATCTATCTATCTATCTAAAACAGGGAGAGTATGCTTACAGGCAGTGAATGAAACTTACATACACTGCTGTACAAGCTTTCACACTGCACATCTTTTGAATTCCTCTGCTTGTGTTGATGACCTTACAGTACACACATGAAATGTGACGGTGAGGTTGTGTGTGCTGTGTTTGAGTTTGTGTGTGTTTCTCAGAGATAAATACACTAGAGCTAATGGAAGTGTGAGTCACCCCAAGGTTATGGACACTGCACACACCACGCCTCTCTGGTGAAACTCAACTCTCATATTCTAGCACCATGACTGATGAACTTCATGGGAGCTGTACAGAGCTGTAAACTGACATATTTGATTGTATGCAAACAGGTGGTGTGATTACATTTGCATACAACATGTTTCTGCCCTGCCTCTAAAACGTGCAACTGAATGTTTAAATCAACACAAAAGCCTGACATCTGTTTCACAAAAAACAATGTCTGTTTAAGCAAGAGAAGGCTGTCTTTCAGCTGATCTTTCAGGGAAACCTCCCTGCTGTGTTGGGGACTTTTGCCTATTCAGCAGACCATAAAGAGAATATGGAAAATGGGAGAAAAAGTAAGAAAAAGAATAAAGAAGCATGAGGGCACACACGTAAACAGGATTCACTGCATGTCCCAACAACCGTAACACATCCAGTCTCTTGGAATCTAATCCCACCAAGTCTCCCAGGCTCCCAAAAAACATAGTGCAGAGACAATCATCAGTGGTGCAGGAACTTGAGACCTAACAAGGGTTTGTTTGCTGTTGACATGAGGCTCAGTGTGTGTTTGGTTCTCTGATCTGACTGCTTCCTGTCAAGCTTTGTCCTTGTAAGCATCTTAATGCCTGACCATCATCAGATTGTGATGGACTGAAAGACAGGCTGGGGCCTTTATCTGTATACTGCTGTGCAGCTGCAAAGTGTTTTTCACTTATTTGCCAAGAATAAAGTAGGAAAAGGACATCAGATGGGAGACATTGTTCAGATGCTACAATAACAGCTTGAGGTCCTGTTGAGACCAACATTCAGTCAGACCACAGTGAGGTTCTGACACAGAGCAGAAAATGTTGCATAACTGCTACAATAACAGCATGTCACATCAGAATCACATCCTGATAGATTACTTTCTAATGTGAACTGCGTAATTCAGTAGTTGCCTCAAAATTCTAGAGTTGTACAATCCTCACATGACTATGCGTGAAGGAAGTCAACTTCCTGATCATATTTTATTCACATTTTATTTATGCAGCAGTGTAGTGCAGTCCCTTGAGCACACACTAAGGGGATACACGTGCTGTATGATGTCAAACATGCACTGACACTGCAGGTCATTTCATGCACATAACCCTTCCAATTTTGTCTTCTGCAATTCTTTCTCAGAATCTGCATATACTGGATACTGTTCCCAGACTGCTTATTCTGTCTACAGTTTGTGTGTGTGGGGGGCCTTATTTTTCTGTACCTGTGGTGCCCAAAACCAGGGAACATACTGTCTTATAGGGGACTTGCTTCCCTCATGGGGTCCAAAGGCTGGTTCCCACAAAGTAAATCATCAAATCTTACAAAATGTTTTGAGCAATGTTCGGTAAGAATGATTTCCACCATTAACTAAATGCTCAAGATCAAATGCAGCTCTAAACAA
Organism: Monopterus albus; assembly: GCF_001952655.1. Classification (NCBI taxonomy): domain Eukaryota; kingdom Metazoa; phylum Chordata; class Actinopteri; order Synbranchiformes; family Synbranchidae; genus Monopterus; species Monopterus albus. Next base: position 32,897 of record NW_018128361.1, read on the forward strand.
ACAGCGGCACCTTAAATGAGTACTGTTATCATGAGTGGGGGCTGTGTTGACATTGTTGATTGCTGTGCAGTTTTCATTATGTTATACTGGCAAAATCTGATTTACTATGTTGTAAGGTCTCCACACTGAGCTTTTTGTGTGTATATACTGTATGAAGAAATGTTTAATATATATGTATATATACACACAGTAAAACCTTGGATTGCGAGTATAATTTGTTCCGGCAGCGTATATTAAAATGAATTTGCCCGAAATAATGGAAACTTGGATGATTTGTTCCGCAACCACTTATTCATATACAAAAATGATTACAGTAATACAAAATACAGTATAAAGTAAAAATAGAATCAATTAACCTGCCCTTTACCTTTAAAAAGAATTGTGGCTGGCATGAGGGGCCACTGTTGCAGTACAGATGTTGACTATACGAGTGTGGCATGAGAACCATCGGCTCAGTTGCGACATGATGCTCGGCAGACAATGCGTACATACTACTTGTATTGCAAGACCTCACTCATTTATCAAGTTAAAATTTATTTTGAAAATTTGCTCATCTTGCAAAACACAGATCAGGTTACTCGCAATCCAAGTGGACAAACAACCACCCACACACACACACTTTCACTCCTAGGGGCAATTTAGAGTCACCAGTCAACTTAAGCTGCATGTCTTTGGACTGCAGGAGGAAGCCGGAGCACCCAGAGAGAACCAAATACTGAGAAAAGGGTCTGAATACTTATGACCATGTGATATTTCAGTTTTTCTTTTTTAATAAATCTGCAAAAATGTCAAAAGTTCTGTGTTTTTCTGTCAATATGGGGTGCTGTGTGTACATTAATGAGGAAAAAAATGAACTTAAATGATTTTAGCATATGGCTGCAATATAACAAAGAGTGAAAAATTTAAGGGGGTCTGAATACTTTCCATACCCACTGTAGATTATCTATGACAGATCACACCAATTCAATTTAATTCTGTTTTATTTGTACAGCACCAAATCACAACAATCATCTTAAGGCACTTCACATGCTGACAATACATGCCTTACATGCTTTACATGCCAGCAAGTGCACTGATGATGTAACTGTCTCTGGCTTTCTATCAACATGCTGCAGCCTGAACCCTTGCGTGACCAGTGAGATCCTGAAGCTTTGGAAAGCAAGCCATGCTGCTCTCAGATCTGGAGATAAAGCCATCTCGTGCCGTCAGAGATGCAAACCACAGGTAAGCATAGTTATTTCATGGCTCCTTTCAGCACAGTGATGACACCCATTGTCTTTGAAAGGGCATTCAGAGCACTGAATCAGTGGTGAACTCCTCGCTCCACTAACCTGTGACAGTGATAATCACCTACCCAATGAGCTGGATGCACAATATGACAATGTGAAGTACTGTCCAAATAATAATAACTTATTCCAGTGAGGTGGTGTAGTGATGTCCTCCTACATGACAAAAGTAATATTTGTTTTTGTTTTGTAAATACATCCATTAAACCTCATTTTGTATCATTAACTGCTCAGACACTGAAAGCACATAAACCTTTGTTTTATAATTATTTCTATCTGCATTTATTGGCATTCTGTTTGTAAATTCATTATATAATTCTGAATATATCAATTGAATATTAATTGTGTTGAGAATGTCCCATAATTTGTATAAATTATTTATTTAGCATACTGTATATGTTTTAGGGAAAGTGGAAATTATATAGAAATCTCAAGTCAAGTCAATTTTGGCTAGGCTGCTGGGGGCCCCCCATGATGCTCTGAGTTTCTCTCCTCCCCTCCCCTCTCCTCTTCTCTCCTCTCCTCTCCTTCTATGCTTCTATATGCCACCATTACACATCACTAACTTTGTGTCTCCTCTCTCCTGTAGTGTGTCCTCTCTCTCTCCCCCCCGTACCATTCTGTAGGTTGCCCTGGCTCTGGAGCTCTACGCTTCTGATGAGCAGTCACCGGCCACATCAACCTGACCAGTGTTTGATTTTATGTTGTGTTTCTCTTGTTACTTTTCTTCTTCTCTCTCTCCTCTATCCACTCACCCCAACCGATCGAGGCAGAAGGCCGCCTGTCATGATACGGTTCCTCTGCTTCCTGTGTTTTGACCCAGATTGTTTCCTGTGACTATTCTGTTCTGCCTAGCCCTCTTGCTTCGGACTGCCACTGTGTATGATTATCGGACTTCACTTTGGACTACGTATTTTGGATTCCTCTGCAGTATGCGTTTGCTGGCTCTGATCTCGGACTGTTTATACCGACCTGTGAGTTTTGTGTTTCACCGTGTCTAGTATGGTTTTTGTTTAGCGTTAGTTTTCTTATTAAAGAGATGGTTTTGTTTTACATTTCCTCGTCTGGCCTTTTAATTGAGTTCACCAACATTTTCGGCAGCATCACGCGCTGTTCCTGACAGCCGCCCACCAAGAGCCGGTGTCTGTCAGAGGTTTCTTCAGTGCTTACAACAAGAGTGTATGACTTCACTCACTTGTTGCAAACAGGTTAATATTTTGTGTATATGTAATTAGACTATATGATTAATTAGCCTATATGCTTATTATTCCTTTCAAAGTATACAGAATATTTTTTTATAATCACATACTGTAGAAAAACATGTACAACCAGTTTTACAGTAGGTATACAGTGGGGCAAATAAGTATTTGATGCACTGCCGATTTTTCAAGTTTTCCCACTTACACAGAATGGTCAGATCTGTAATTTTCATCGTAGGTACACCTCAACTGTGAGAGACAGAATCTACACAAAAATTCCAGTACATCACAGTTAGATTTTTAAATAATTTATTTCCATTGAAATAAGTATTTGATCACCTACCAGCCAGCAAGAATTCTGGCTCTCGCAGACCTGTTAGTTTGTCTTTGAGAAGCCCTCCTATCCTCCACTCATTGCCTGTATTAATTGCACCTGTTTGAACTCGTTACTTGTATAAAAGACACCTGTCCACATGCTCAATCTATCAGACTCCACTTTCTCCACTATGGGCAAAACCAAAGAGCTTTCTAAGGACACTAGGGACAAAATTGTAGACCTGCACAAGGCTGGGATGGGCTACAGAACAATATGCAAACAGCTTGGTGAGAGGGCAATGACTGTTGGCACAATTATTAGAAAATGGAAGAAATTCAAAGATGACTGTCAGTCTCCCTCGGACTGGGGCTCCATGCAAGATCTTGCCTTGTGAAGCATCAATGATCCTGAGAAAGGTTCAGGGATCAGCCTAGAACTACACAGGAGGACCTGGTCAATGACCTGAAGAGAGCTGGGACCACAGTCTCAATGCTTACCATTAGTAACACACTACATCGTCATGGCTTAAAATCCTGCAGCGCACACAAAGTCCCTCTGCTCAAGCCAGCACATGTCCAGGCCTGTCTGAAGTTTGCCAAAGACCATCTGGATGATCCAGAGGAGGCATGGGAGAAGGCCATGTGGTCAGATGAGACCAAAATAGAACTTTTTGGTATAAACTCCACTTGCCGTGTTTGGAGGAAAAAGAAGAATGAATACAATCCCAAGAACACCATCCCAACCATGAAGCATAGGGGTGGAAACATCATGCTTTGGGGGTGCTTTTCTGCAAAGGGGACAGGACGACTGCACTGTATTGAGGAGAGGATGAATGGGGCCATGTATCGCGAGATTTTGGGCAACCTCCTTCCCTCAGTAAGAGCATTGCAGATGGGTCGTGGCTGGATCTTCCAGCATGACAATGACCCCAAACACACAGCCAGGGCAACTAAGGAGTGGCTCCGTAAGAGTGCATTTCAAGATCCTGGAGTGGCCTAGCCAGTCTCCAGACCTGAGCCCAATAGAAAATCTATGGAGAGAGCTGAAACTCCGTGTTGCCCAGCGACAGCCCCAAAACCTGAAAGATCTGGAGAAGACCTGTATGGAGACCAAATATTGTTATATTTTTCTATTGTATCAAATACTTATTTCATGCAATAAAATGGAAATAAATTATTTAAAAATCTAACTGTGATTTTCTGGAATTTTTTTGTAGATTCTGTCTCTCACAGTTGAGGTGTACCTACAATGAAAATTACAGATCTGTCCATTCTTTGCCATAAATATGTGACTACTGATGTATGTACTGTATGTTGATGTATGTACCGTAGCTACCTGTCTCTGCAGCTGGTCATCAGCTAAATTTAGCTTCCTAAGATTCAGTTTCTGAAAAAGCTAACAAGCAAGGTTACAAGCCTGCAAACACTGACTGTGTTTAACTTTTAATTGCACATACACAAAAACATCTATAATCAGCTTGACATATATAAGTTGCGCCTTGTGTTTGTTGTGCTCAAATATTGTTAGCTGTACAGTTGATGTTGTTAGTGTATAATAAAAGTAAGCATGAATACGTTCAGGGGTTTAATGTTAGTTACTAGTTCTTCCAGGTGCTTAGGAAAGCTGCCTCCATCCTCAAAGATCCCACCCACCCCTCACCTCCTTACCCTCTGGCTGGAGGTTCAGAAGTGTGAAATGCAGGACTTCCAGACTGAAAAATTCTTTCTTTCCCTCTGCCATCAGACTCCTAAACAGCTGAGGAGTTTATTACCAGGAAATACGTGATGTACTGTCGACCTGTACTGTTTACATTCTCAGTTTGCGCATGCATAATTGCATATTGACTGTTGACTGCTATCTACTTTATATTTCATTTGTATTTTGTGGCATTCATATGGACGGCAAAGTAAGAATTTCATTGTACAGGGAAACACATTTCCTAACGTGCATATGACAAATAAACACTTTGACCTTGACCTTCCATTGTCTTTAGTTCATACCTGTTAATCATATCTGCCACCAGTGACGTTTCTCTGTCTGTATGTTCTGTGCTGGGTTGTACATGAAAGCTCCAAAAATGACTTCATTCTTTGTGCTCCTGTTTGTGGATTCCACTGTTTACTTCATGACAAGTGCCTCTCAAAACAAGTGCAACAAAGTGTTTCATGACAGCTGCAGAGGAAAATGTGATTCCTCTCTGTAGATGTTCTCTAATAATCTCACTCGAAAATTTGTTTTTGTGTCAGTGCTTTTATTAAGATAAACATTTATCTTCCAGGAAGAAATAGTGATAGTAATAGTGTCTCATTTCATATGGGACTTTGGAGGCTTA
>NW_018128361.1:39097-40319 GCF_001952655.1 Monopterus albus
TCATACATACATACATATACATACATACATACATACATACATACATATATATATATATATATATGGGATAGCTCAGTGGGTAACACCGCTGACTGTGGTACAGAAGCTCGGGGGTTTGAACCATGGTCAGGGCATGGTCAATATCTCACCTGGGTACTTAGGCAAGGCCCTTAATGCTACCTGTCTACCTCATGGGTTAATGGGAGTTGGAAAAATAAGAGTTACACCAGCTCGGATGGCGCCTGGGTCAACAAGGTCCGTGTCAGGTGTTGAAGAATCAACCTGATGTCTTGGACAAGAGAGGAGAACAGGGAACTATTGGAATGCTACTATACAAGTAAACCCAGCAAGAGGGGTTACATACACAGGATGTGTGACCTATGGATATTTCGAAACCCAACATCTACACTAACATCAAAACAACTAGTAACTTAGTGCTCTAACATCCGAAAGAAGGACCTGCTATCACAACTAGAGATTGATGAGGTACAACATGAATGTTCCAGCAAGGGGGAGCCAGGACGACAGGTCAGGGGGAAGATATCATCATCATCATCACCCCCACAATTGGAGATTGGGTACCAAGCCCCAATACCAGGCCCGGATGAGCTTGATTCAAGAGCAGCTGACCTGAGATTGAAGATCATGAGCAAGATGGACACCAGGAACTCCTGTGGTCAGTTACCAAGACTAAATGAAGTGCTGTCTGAAAGTCTACAAGAGGATGTGAATGCAGCACTAAGAACAATCCCTACTATGAGCATCACTGACACCAACAAGCTGATATACACCACAGCAATCATCATCCTTGAGATGCTTGGCTATAAGTTCAACAAAGGCCATAAGGAGCAGTATCCTCCATGGAGAAGGAGGCTGGAAACCAAGATCAAGGCAGCAAGGAGATAAGTTAGCCAGCTATTGGAATTGCAGAAAGTGCACTGCCTGGATTGACTACAAGAAAGCCTATGATTCAATGCCTCACACATGGATCCTGGAATCCTTGGAACTGTACAACATCGACAGGACCTTCATCAAGAACTCAATGGGAATATGGAAAACAACCCTAGAGGCCAACTTCAAGCCAATTGCACAAGTCAACATCAAGTGCAGTATCTACCAAGGAGATGCTCTGTCCCTGCTGCTGTTCTGCACAGGCCTGAACCCCCTCAGCCAGATCATCACCAAGAGTGGTTACGGATACCGACTACAGAATGGAGCAACC
>NW_018128361.1:41766-41850 GCF_001952655.1 Monopterus albus
TCTTTCGTTGTGAAACCTGGGCAGAGCCATAACTTAGGCTTTCAGTGCTGTTGAAATGAGCATTTCTTGGGCTTTCTTGTGGCA
>NW_018128361.1:43235-53806 GCF_001952655.1 Monopterus albus
CGTTTCTTTAATATCTTATTTTGCACAGTGCCGTATTTATATTGTATTTTTAAGTTAATGTCACTTGTTTACACTTTTTATTTTGGGAGTATTAATAGGTACTTTATGTAAGCTATTTATATTGTATTTCATATGTTCAGTTCATTTTTTTGTATTTGTTTCTTTAATTCTTTCTAAGTATTTTGAATGTGCAATTGCTTTATTTAAATAAAAGAATGTCCAAGACAAAGCTATTACGTTTCCTATGAGTATATACACTAACAGTGGAATTTACTGCGATGCAACGGGGCGCCGCCTGAAATCTTGCCTAGGGCGTCAAATTGGTTAGGGCCGGGCCTGTAAATAAGTACGACTAAATAAATAGTCGTGCTGTGTTATACATCGCTACCAGCCTCACAGGCTTCATTGAAACTTTGTCATCAATGAACAGTGTTGCGCCTGTGCGTCCAGAGGAGGCCTCTCCTAGCCATTCAGCTCCGCCCCCAGCACAAACCGGTTGGTTTCCGATGCCATGCCGGCGACCTTATAACGCAGGAGCCCTAGCCGCGCAGCCGAGAGGAGATACAGCGCAGAGAGGCTGGTACTGCTACTGAACCGGGGGACGCTGCTGTCTATGTCTCCCAACAAGCGTTATATAGAGAAGAGCAGCCGAGGCACAGTACAGAGCGGACAATAAATTAGGAACACGAAGGGAGGTTTGTGGAAGAAAGCAAGACGACCACTTCATACCGACCAACAGTGCCTGCTGTTACCCCCACACAAGCTGCGGGATCAGGGACTTTAAAAAGAGATAACCGGTGCGTAAAGTTGGTGAGCTGATCTGTCCATTCCTCGCTTCCACTGAGAAAACGATCAGTGTCGATTTGTGGGGATTGCTGTATTCCTGAGGTTCCGGTTCCAGCGTGGATTTTAGAATCCATCATAGTGCCTTTGTCTGTGGATGAGCGACGCTTGTTGGATGTAACGTTTCCCACGGAGCACTGCGGGGAGACACTGAAAGCGTTAGTGTGTGCGTGCTCCATGTGTGCGGAAGAAGATATGGATTTGCTTTGGCTATAGCCAAGATTTGCCGTGTTAGTTCTTTTTAAATTTTTTGACAGTGTGTCTGTTGCTTCGCTGATATTTGATTTTTATCAGTCTTGAACGACCGCTGCGATTTCATGCGGAATTACAACCATGAACTTTATTTTTAGTTTGTTACAAATCCTTTTGGCAGCGGTTCTTCACCTATCCACTGTAAAGGTGAGTGTGTGATTTCACATGCATTTATTAGTAATTAAACAGGAACATGTGATCACTGTCGTACGTGCCTTTAATACCTACTAAAGCGCTTTCTGGCCGTTTATTTTCGACTTGAGGACACCATCATATTTATTAGCCTACATGTGGTGCACAAAAACTGCGCTGACAATTAATTGAATAAACATGCAATGGTAATGTTGGCTGAAAATGTGACGTGGACAAATGTACTTGTACTATAAAATTTCGTCCGATAAATAGCTTGTCCTAGCTTTCCTGATAAACTATCAGCATTTTATTTTCTGTTTGTATTTAAAAGCATTGGTGTAACTCTGTTGGCAGCCCCATATTTTCGGAGAGTTTGTATTAAATTGAGATGTTTATGAATGGAGTTCTGGCTGACGCGCTTTCATGAGCGCTGAACGTAGTTTGAACTTTGCAACGTCACTCTGAGCCTCAGTCCCCCTCTGGGGTTTCTTTCCCTTCTCACGGTGAACCCGGTGTATGTGGAAGCGGAGATCCGCTTGCTCCTGCCCCGCCGCCCTGCAGGATGCCCACCTCGTTCTCACATAGGCCGATCAGCTTTCTCACGCAATATCTCCGCCAGTTACAGCAGCCACACAAGGTGAACTGAGATAGCCCAGGAAACCGTCACGTTCCCTCTCTACGATCAAACGGGCCGATTCTTGTCTTTCAAAATAAAATTTAGCTATGATGCTTCGAAGTGAAAGATTTCCAATAAATCCGTTTTAAACACAAGCGACTCTTTAGTGACTTTAAAGAAATTCCCAGAAGTGGAAGTGACATGTATAGAATATCACTGCACTCCTTTCACATGCTGTAGACATCAGGTGTGGAGACCTGTGTTACATGTAGGTATTGTGAGGCACCTATCATTGCCATGACCAGTTATTGCAATATTCTACGACTGTATGACAGCCCCGTGTATTAATATTCTTCAAACTAGGCTGTTAAAACATGTAAGCATTTAATTTATTCTGAGCGGACAGGCCAGACCTTTTAATTTTCAAGTGGGTGTGTAGAATTTCTATTTAATATTCAATTTGGCTAATATTTAATTACTATTCAATTTGGCCAATCGGCACATCAGGCAGCAGCGCTTTTATTTTGAAGGGTTCGTCTGACGGCATTTGTTAACGAGCAGCAACAGAGTCGCAAAACAACCAGGTTTTAAGTGTTTGACACCTTCATTCTGATATCGCTCCTTATGATCATGACTTGTATCCTATATGGTGTCACCACTGTGATTTGGCCGCGCCGTGCATTATCTTTTAGTGTTATAACAAAAGAAAACAACAAAAGCGATTTATATTGTTATGTACTATGATGTGTACAATAAATGTTAACCAGGCTGATCTGGATTAGTTGTACAAATCACATGTTCGGGTGTTGGGGGGAACGAACATGCAGATGAGAACTATTTAACACCTGGTTTGATCTGCATCTCTTACAGACTGTCAGCATTAACAAGGGAGTGGAGAAGAGTAAAAATGAGGGTAAGTCGTCTAACAGGACTGTTTTATTTGATTCCTCTGCAGGCCAGATAACTATAAGTGGACGTGTGAACGTTTGAGCCCACTCTTCCTCAGACTTCATTAGTTTGAAGCTTTGTTGGCTGTAGAGGGTATTTCTTTTTATTTAGTATTTTATTTTTATCTATTTATTTTTTTTTTCATAGACTGAAATCAAAGTCCACAGTAGTGAAAGGTCTCACGTGGAACTTTGGAGCCACCATAAAAGTGGTGTAGATTTCAAAATAAGAGTTGATGTGAAAGAAAGGTAGAAATTAGTCACAGCCTTCATGATTCACAGTGGTGACCTTTTGTTTTTGTGTGTTTTGTCTGTGGGTAAACCCAGTCAATACATCAGCTGACAGTCAACCTTGGTTTAAGTGCTAAACCCATGTTTGTTTGACAGTGACACTTAGTACTGCTGGTTGGTGAGGGGTGCACAAGTTTGTAGAGCAACAGGAAGTCTGCATGTTGCAGACCTACATGCGCGCACACACACACACACACACACACACTTTCAGAGGTCACACCACCACCTGATTTCTCCTGCCTGTAATTATTGATATGACTTGTTAAATACACCTCAGCCGTGATGGAGGTTAACAAATTTTCACCAACAAAAACTGGTGCCACAAAACATCAAAACTGTGTATCTCCCAACATTTTCTGACTTCCCCATTCATGTCTCTCAGCTTGACACCAAATTTATCTTACTGTTTTATCCTATGTTTAAACAGCTGGTCACTGTATTTTTGGATCTTGCTATTAGATTTGGTGACGATAAGGAACATGGAGTATCACCAGTTTAGTCTATTAAAGGGTCCCTGCAAGTAACCTTGGTTAGATGAGTGTGTGGGCATAAGGCTGGTGTCTATTGACAGTCTCCTCGACCAGACCCACCCAGCCAGTCTCTCCAGCAGCTCTCTGTCCTGGAGAAGGTGCTAGTGTTTTAGCTACTCATGTTTGCTTGTAAACCCTGGAGCCAAAATCGCAGTCATTCATCACAGAGCTGGAGTGACAGGCTACATGGTGCTGCAAATGGAGTTTTTGTTTAAAAAAAAGCACATGGTCCTTTCGGTGAGACCCTCCTTTGATGCGATGGAGCTTCCATCTGACCACAGTCAGCCTTTTATTGTTATTGTTTCTATATGTAATATCCAGGCCCAGACAGAATCTGCGCCCACAGAATTCCAATGACACCACCCCAGATTTTGAAAAGAAAGTAGAAACTCAGAATGTGAGCACGTGTTTGCCCCCGCCTGTATGAGCACAAGTTGTATGATGTTGTGATTGTCTTTTGGCATTTTCCAAGCCAAGGATCCCACATTCACATCTATTTCACAACATGATTGGGTAGATGCACAACTCTTGTCTAGTGCTTCTTTTTCATTCCTTACACAATCTGTGACAGTTCTCATGTCACCTTCTAGAGCTGTTCCCCTCAGTAGCGTATGTGAACAGCACAGGTTAATGTCTGTTAACAAAGATGTTAATGACTCCTGATGAGATTGTCTGAGGCCACGCACTGTTATCCCAGCTCCCCCCCACCTCCTTCTTTTTTACGCGGTGGTCAGTGTCTAAAGAAACTCAACTTTGTATTTCAGTGGCCAGTGGCCTTAAATTTTATGCTGCTGGAACTTACAGCAAATGTTCACACTAAGTGTCTTGAAATTCTCAAATTTAAAAGTTCATATATAGAGATTTCTTTCACCAGGCTGCCACTGCCCCCCTTCAAATGAAATTCTCAGGGATTTATCTATGTATTATTTGTAGAATTATAAAACTCTAATCTTAAAGCTACTGTATCTAGCACACGTTTATCCTGTAGCATTAGCCCTGAGCTCAAGCCTCCACAAGGGTGGGCTTCCTGGGGTCACATGTCAGAGGTGAAGCCTGGCGCCACAGTGCCTGAGGTCACGGCTGCTCTGACTAACCAGGGGTCAGGAGTTAACCAGGGCTTACTGGGAACTCTGTCTGGTGGACTGTGGGAGGGATTATCTGGGCTGCACAAGCAATGGAACTACAGAGAGGGCAGGCGCATCCTTTAAGCCTTCATCTTGGTATTCAATCTGTCATCAAAACTCATTTATCAGCTTTGTGTTTTTGATCTTCAGGTACTACTTGATGATTCTGTATAGATACAGTTTTATTCCAAGGTCACACATCCATATGGTAAAATGTTGGTTCTCCACAACAACTCAAGGTGAACAGGTCAAGGCGGTTAGTGTAGTTAAAGGACAGACTTATTTAGTTTTTTGAGAACTGTTCAGATTGTCATTGACACAAAATGTGTCGTTTCTTCTCATACAACACCAGCTTGTGTCACCGTTTGCTTGGCAAGCTTATCTTGTGATTGGGCACTTAGGATAAGAAGGAAATGGCTGTGGCCTTCCTAAAGATGAGCAAGTGTCCTCTTCTTTGGCACTAAAAACTACAGTGAGAGCTTAACTTTGAAAAAGATGGGCTGGATAAGTATCCATTATTACATGAAGCTTTTCTCATCACCTTTTTCACTGGTGATAAAAATGATAATAGCAATGAGGATGATGACAAAAATATGATCAATCTCTTGTGTGTGTATGTGTTGTTTGTTTTTTTTTTGTTTTTTTTTTTAGTCATCCCTCTCACAGAAGTCCTCATCAAGAGTATGTGTCAGCCCAGGGAGGTGCTTGTGGACATCATCCAGGAGTATCCAGAGGACACGGAGCACAATTACATCCCTTCCTGTGTGGTCCTCAGCCGCTGTGGAGGTTGCTGCAATGATGAGGCAATGGAGTGTGTACCCACAGAAACCCGCAACGTGACATTGCAGGTGAGACTGGGAGGGGACCAGGGTTCATGAAACTGTCCCTTTGTTGAAATTAACTGATGAAAAAAAACACAAATCATTCACAGGCCACCACCTAGCAATTAATCACTTAGTACCTTTTTCCACGACTTTCACTGGTCTTCATTCATGTATTGAGTTTGTCATCACGTGAACTAAGTTTGATGCAGTAATGTGACTGAATTTTTCTAGGTCACATTACAACTGAGTCAGCCTCTAAAAGCCCCAGCCACCAATGAAGACCATGAGATGTATTGAGAGCTCCAGAAAAAGTGGCCCTTATGTGTAATTCTTAAGACATGATTGATGGATGGGGTTGTCAGGGCTGCACTCGGTACACGTCTAGACTGACAAAACCTTTCTGTCCAGAAGCGGAGCAAAGTGGCACAGTTAGGCGTGGCATTTCAGATATGTTGTTTATAGTGTTTGTTCAGATCCCGATTAGCTTTCATCAGGGTAACAGCTACTTTTCCTGGGGTCCATACACAACAAAACATAACATTTAACACGTACACAAATCTCAATAAAACATATTCACATCAGTAAAATCAACTAAAAACTAAAGTACAACATCCAGTTACATTCCATCTGGTCATTCAGCTATGTTAGTCATTTTTAATGTTTTTTCACTAGCCTTTTAAAACTTGCCTTACTGGGTGCTTCAGTAATCACAAATGGTAACTTACTTTATTCCACATTATGATGGTGCTATACATTACAGATCTGCGCCTGACATCTGTTCTAGGTTTCTCTTTAACCAAACAGCCCCTAGTAGCCCACCTGCTATCTGTAATAATGTTGATCTCTTGCATAATTTATTTGTGAGCGCAAACAGTTCAATTGTTTACTGATGTAAATCATGTTCTTACAGGAGCTCAAAAGATTTCATGCCAACCTATCATTTACTCTGAGCTGTGAGGGACTGCCATGCATTTCCTCTGTACCTTGCCTCACTGCTAATGGACAGGACAGTGTGAGCCTTGCAGCTTTATTTTGAGCTATTTGAAGCTTAGATAATGCTTTGTTCGCAGCACCTGAAAAAACTGCTGAGCAGTAGTCAAGGCGAGGTGGGGCTAAAGTCTATGTTGCTAACACCCTAGAAGGCCAGGGAAGGAAAGCAGGAGCATCTTCTAAAGATTGCTGTTCCTTTACACATTTTCTCACCAATATTTCAAGTATGTTTCTTCCATGATAGTTGCCCATCAAGTGTAACACCATGCAATTTTGCCTATTGAACCTGTTCAGTGTCCAAGCCTTTTATTGATACATTCAATTCAGATTCAAATCAGATCAGTTCAGTTCACGTTTTTCTGACATTCACCACATGTCTGACTACAGCAAAGTCAGGTCAAAACCCATCCTGGCCATCAACAGGGCCTGCTGACTAGCACCAATGTATGCTGGAGAAGTATACAGAGGGATGTATAGTGACATAGACAGGTCTGGTCTTTAAGCTGTTTATTTAGATAGCAGTCATGGCTGTGGTGTTTAGACTCTGGGTTACCAAAAGTCTCTGCTGATGTTGTTATAATCTAAATTTTGCCATGTTATGTCCTCTGTTTCACTTCAAGGTAATGCTGTTTAGACCATTGGTAATACAACGTATTACTGACTTAAGTTTCACAGAGCATCAAAAGTGTGACTGCAGGTAAGAGACTGTAGACTTCACATTTTCACACACACAGTGACCGTGATGAAATATAAGTATAAATCTAAATCATCTTGCTCTTTTTGTTTTATTTCAGAGTAAAGTCAGATGTTCAAGTAAAGAAACAATAGTAAGTACATGGTCTGGGTTTTTTGTTTGGTTTTGCTTCTGTTCTAATGGGTTATAAGGGGCGTTCTGGGTTAGCTGTGGAACAGAATATCAGGGGTTTCTACAGCCAACATGCCTTTGATTTTGGTTGGTGTTGTAGTCGAGCTGGGTAAAAATTTAAGAACTGAAAGGCATACCATCCAACTCAACTGTACAAGTGGTACCATCATGGTTCCTGTAGATGATAGAGTTGGAGAATATTAGGGCTGCCCCCTAATAAAGTCATCAGCCACAAGACCTGTCAGTCGACTGAAACTCTTCTAGTTGAGCCTTTGTTTTTATTTTATTATATTTTATTTTTTGTCAGCCAGTGTGCATTAGAATAGCAAGTAGTTTGTCATCCTCTTCTCCTCATTTTGGTGTGCCAAGCAGCAGTTTGTTCAATACTTCACCCTGTGGGCGGGGGGGTATTACCCGCTTTAGTGGTGTCACTGTCTGAGGCATGTAATTGATGTACATTAAGGTCAGATCTATTTAGCAAACTGCAGAATGAGGAGAAAAAACAACAAACCCACTATGACAAGACAAATACAGGTGAAATTTGTACTTTATTGGAGGTGTTTTCAAACATCATGGTCTACAGCCTGTCTGTGGCTGGTTTTGCTTAATGTTATGAGTCTAGTTTGTTTACCCTTCTCCTTTAAAGTGCAATGCACAGCCGTTTACCAGCTCTTTCTGTGGCATGCATCCATTCAAGCATTGCTTCAACAGAAATACAAGTGTGCTGCCTTTCTCGTTATTATACTGTCAGTTTAAATAGGTTGCAATTTAAATCTGGCATCATATGGCAGCTGTCTTTATTGATTTTTAAATTCTCAGAAATATGTTCCTCTCACTCTTTTCCATTTAAATACAGAGGATAATGTGGTCAAAATCATCATTGAAATTCATGCCAGTTGATTTTCTGACAGTCTAGTATATATGTAAATAAAGAAAGAAAAGAACAAATAGTTGTATAGTCGGACAGAAGAGCTGACTGACAGTCGACTGACAAAATCCTTAGTCGGGTACAGCCCTAGAGAGTATGGCCTTCGCACCCTATCTTTCAACTATCTTTACACAGCTCTCACACTTTAAGCATGCTCTTTTTATGGCAGAGGGTTTATGGTGTGGCTGTAACATCATGATTGACTGAGGTGTAGCCGGCCTGCCTCGGACCACCCGCTGCTGTCTGCACTCTGACTCCAGTTGCACAAACCTGACCCTTGGCTACTTCCCCAGTCTAATCATAGCAACAGGTGTCATGCAGTTAACCTATTTTTATTTTTAGTCGTGTATAGGATGTGCTCAGAAACAAGATGAGGTGTCATTGCTGGTGGGGAGAACTTGCTATCACAGCTGACAGAGCATGTGCGTTTGACATATGCATGCATGTCTTGGGGCTTCTCAATGGTAGGTCACGTTGTTTGATTCGATAAGAGGCTGAAACCCTGGTGGATAGGTGGAGGACATGGAATTATGCTAACAAAGTCAAATCCATTTAACATGGGGCTGAAATGAGCTGAGCTCCATCCAGCCTGGCTGGAACTTTGCCTGTCACTGTGCTTGTAGACAGTTTTCGCTGTGGTAGGGTGGACTCATTCATGCAGTCAGCTGCAGGAACACACAGACTGGTGACAAATTAAAGGAAAAGCCAACATAACCCAACCAGCACACCATGTGCCACCAGAACAACTTCAGTACACCTTGCCCATTGCCAGTACACCTCAGTGTCTGAACTCTACTGGGAGAATGAACACCATTCTTCCAAATTCTCTCATGTGGTGTTTTGATGATGGTGGTGGAGATGCTAACACGTTGGTCCCAACGTCTCTTGTAGGTGTTCATCTGATTTGAGATCAGGTGACTGTGAAGACCACAGTATTTGATTTACATCATTTTCTTACTCATCAAACCATTCAGTGACCCCTTGTGCCCTGTGGATGGGGCACTGTCATCCTGTAAGAGACTAATCCCATCAGGATAGAAATGGTTAATGGTGATCACTCAAAACAACCTTTTATTGATTTGCAGTGACCCTTCTCTCAGAGGAGATAAATGGATTCAAACCATACCAGCCAAATGCCCCACACAGTATAACAGAGCCTCTGGATTCCTTCACTGTAGGGGCAAGCATTCAGGTTTTTCTTTCATTTGTCTCTTGTCTGTACATCCTGATATACTTACCTGAGTCCTGTCCTATGACTCATTCACCCCTGCTCGTGAGGAGGCTAGATTACAGCAGTTGTTTTGATGGTTGATGACCTCCTGTTTGACTTTATCAGCTGCTGGCCCTGCATGACTGTCCTTGCATCTTGTCATGCGTCTTATCTTTTTCTCCTACTTTCTCCTGTGTCAGGTGGGTAAGAGCTAAAAGCAAGAGACACGATTGTTGAGGCCAGAGCCAATGCTGCAGTATGTCTTAACATCAGCTTGTTATCTTTTTCTGATAGTTGATATCAAAGAACATTTTAGTAGCTCCTAAATGGGACCATTGTACACAGGATCATTTTGATAACTGTCCTTTTTGTGTGTGCAGTGAAATTAAGGTACTATGGCATTTGTCACGCTATCTCTGTGAGGGATGGTTATCTTTAAGGTTGTCTGCTGCTCTCATTTCAAGGTTAGGGTCTTTTGGTTTCTTGCTGTTTCTTTCCTCTTTTGCAGTTGAAAGATGGCCACAACAGCCAGAGTCCAAAGTACAGACAAAGAGACACATGGTGTGTTTAGCTTAAGATCACTGCAGCCTTGAGCTGTTCACCGATAAATTCTGCTTTGGGTTGTTTTGCCCTTGTTTTCATACAGGATGTCCAGAAGGTGATACAGAATTGATCCTGCTGCTTAGATGTGTGTTGTTCAAATCAGTTATATGAGACAAAGCAGAGTTACTTGTTGCCTCATAGCAGTTCCCTTATATATCTAGTTCCGTCTCTGTTGTGTCTCTGGCATGACCTTCTGTCTCATAAGCTGAGCGCTTTCATCAGATACTGCAACAACTACAGTGTCTACCCCAACATAGATGTTCATTTTTCATTTTTAGGTGCCTCCTATGGATGATCATACTGCCTTTGTTCAGTCGCACTACTGCTTCTGACCTTTCGGGGTTTATTGTGTTGGGAGGGGTTTGTCTCCAGCTGCTTGACAGTGATGATGGGTACAGTGGTATTACCTTATAACT
>NW_018128361.1:53817-57139 GCF_001952655.1 Monopterus albus
TGTTCCAGCTGAAACAGGATGCTGAGGGAGAACATTATCAGTGGTGGAAAGGCAGGATAAATTTACAATTTGCCTTGGCTTTATTGGTTTGATTTTTTTTATCCACATTTGCTAGTGTAGGAAGACGTCACCATTTAGAATTCATTGATGTTTCGTTGTTCTTTAGGTATAAAGTTATGAGCATGGGGGCATAAGACATAGTGCAAAGCTTCTCTGACTGAGTAGACTTCACCTTGTGATTTACACCAATGCAGGTGCAATCAGGTTCTGCGTTGCTCCTGGAGAACATCACACCAAATTTAAATCATAAAGGGTGAAAGCGCTTGAGGATGCCAGAATTAGTCCGATTGCTGAACCATCATTTTTGAGTCACAAATCCTCTTCTGTGTAAACCAACGCACATTTTGTCATTACAATGCGATCATGGTGGGGAGTGGGTTGGGGTTTTATTGCTGGGGGGAGGGGGTGCATGAGTGTCTGTGTCTGCCCCTTCTGCAGATTTCGCTCTGTAGCTTAGATCTCTCTCTCTCTCTTTCTCTCTCTCCCTCCCTTTTTGTTTCCCTTGCAGCCACTGTGCGCCTTGCTCACAGAGAAGAAAGCGCTTGTTTGTGCAGGATCCTCACACCTGTAAATGTTCCTGCAAATTCACACAATTAAACTGCAAGTCCAGGCAACTTGAGTTAAACGAAAGAACTTGCAGGTTTGTTTACCATACATACAGTATCATGATAAACAATGTGCCTTGAATTCCCCATGTTTTTACCTTTTCTACCATGTCTCTGCCCATCTCTGATCCTCCAGCAAAGATGGATTACCTGCTGAGAGATGCATGCTTTGCCCTGCTTTTTAATGTTGTGTTGGTGTTTGTAGATGAGAATGTGGCAGCTCTGTGCTTCCTTGTGCTTGTATTGTATCTTGTCAGATCATGAATCAATCTCTGGACCCCTACCCAGTCTGACCAGGGTATGGTTAGCCACATGTCGTCATTCAACCACTGGCTGTCTAGGTGGTGTCCAGAAAATGATGTGGGCTTCATAGACAAATGGAAAACATTTTGGGGAAAACCTGGTCTGATTAGCAGAAATGGCATCCATCCCACTTTGGATGGTATGGTTCTCATAGAAATATGGCTGAGATAATTACACAGCCTAAATTATGACAACCCAACCTAATTAAAATTAAGAGTACTTTTTAATAGAATAATTAAAGAGGACAATCAAATCAGGCTATTAAATATCAGATTTTTCTGATATAAATCATTACTGAATCATTTGGAAGATTAACATCACACTGATTTATTCTCTCTTACTGAAATCTGGTTACAGTGTAAGTCAGGGGTGCCCAATACGTCGATCACAAAGGTAGTGTTGGTAGATCATGTGTCAATATGATCAGCTTAGTTAATGCTTTCAAATAAAAAATGCAACATGTCTCCTCAAAGCTGCAGCGCCATTTTTTGGGGAACTTCCAAAACCTCGCATTAGAGCTGGAGAAGCAACACAAGGCGTGTGTGCAACTTGACATTGCACGCTACACAGAGCAGATTGACAACTGTTGGTCAGAGTTTGACAAACGCTTTCAAGACTTTGCTTCACTCCAGCCAGTCGCTACATTTATGTGATACCCATTTAGGGAAGATACTGAGGTTGATTCATTCACATCAAAAATTGCAACGCTGTTTCACCTGAGCTGGTCTGGACTGGAGGATGAGATATTGACACTACAGGCTGACATTCCACTGAAATCAGGGCAAATGGACTGTTTTGGAACTTACAGAGGAAAAGTACCCAAAGATGAGGAAATGTGCCACCTCCTTGACTGCATTACTTGGCTCTACTTATTTATGAGTCAGCATTTTCCCAAATGAAGATTATTAAGTCCAAATACTGCTCCACCCTTACTGATGATCATCTGGAAGTCGGCTTGAGGCTGGCTACCAGCAACTACTGTCCAGACTATGCAGCCCTGGCTGATTCCATTCAGTGCAAGTCATCAGAGTAAACTAACTTAAAGGTTCATGCAGTTATGTAAGGTGCGCCGACATATATTGTGTTTACATAAAGTATGCTCAGTATATATATAAATATGTTTAGTATTTTTAGTGTAGATAGAACATTTTGACCCTGGTCTAAGTGAATCTCACAACCCCACCCCCACTTTGTGACATTTAAGGATATAATTCCATTATTATTTACTTCAGTGCCATGTGCCAACACAATGGAGGGAGGCCACCTTAACTTTACTCCCACACAAGTCGATAATCTTGTTGATAGTACTGCAGCCTCCCTGTGTATGACAGTTGATACTGTTGCCCCTCTGAAAACAAGGCAGTGAAACAGAGGAGACCCCATGGTACAGCTCGCAGCTCCGCTCCCTAAAGCAGGCATCATGGAAACTGGAAAGGAGGTGGCGCTCCACTAAGTCAGAAGAGTTTTTCTTAGCCTGGAAAGATAGTTTAATAACATATAAAAAAAAAAGCCCTTCGTAGTGCCAGAACCACATTTTATTCACCACTGATGGAGGAAAATAAGAACAACCCCAGGTTTCTTTTCAGCACTGTAGCCAGGCTGACAAAGAGCCACAGAGCTGTTGAGCTCAACATTCTCTTAGATCTCAGTGGTAATGACTTTAAGAACTTCTTTACAAATGAAATCACAACTATTAGAGGAAAAAAATAATCAACTCTCACAGACATGCCATCAACTAAAATGCTTTAGAAACATCTGTAAGCCCTCAGTTATATGTAGACTACTTCTCTCCCATAGATCTCTCTGAGTTGACCTTAACAACTGCTTCATCTAAATCATCATGTTTCTTAGACCCCATCCCGACCAGGCTGCTCAAAGACATCTTTCCCCTAATCAACACGTCCATGCTAGATCTGATTAACCTCTCTCTATTAACAGGTTATGTTCCACAGGCTTTTAAAGTTGCAGTAATTAAACTTCTACTCAAAAAGCCTACTCTTAGAAACCTGTTGTCTAACCTTATAGTTACAGTGCCTTGCGAAAGTATTCGGCCCCCTTGAACTTTGTGACCTTTTGCCACATTTCAGGCTTCAAACATAAAGATATAAAACTATTTTTTTGTGAAGAATCAACAACAAGTGGGACACAATCATGAAGTGGAACGAAATTTATTGGCTATTTCAAACGTTTTTAACAAATAAAAAACTGAAAAATTGGGTGTGCAAAATTATTCAGCCCCCTTAAGTTAATACTTTGTAGCGCCACCTTTTGCTGCGATTACAGCTGTAAGTCGCTTGGGGTATGTCTCTATCAGTTTTGCACATCGAGAGACTGAAATTTTTGCCCATTCCTCC
>NW_018128361.1:58443-73113 GCF_001952655.1 Monopterus albus
CGGTACCGGTCCGTGGATCAATTGGTACCGGGCCGCACAAGCAATCATTAATTATTTCCGTTTTATTTATTATCTGAGTCTGAACGATCTTTTATTTTGAAAAATGACCGTATTCTCTCGGTTACTTGAGCGCCAAAACTGGCTTACTTGTGGACATATTCAGCCTGCTTAATGAACTCAATCTGTCACTTCAGGGGAAAATGACAACTGTCTTCAAGTTGGCAGATAAAGTAGTTGCATTTAAAGCCAAACTGGATTTGTGGGGACGGCGCGTCAACAGAGGCATTTTGGACATGTTTCAAACATTAGCGGGGATTTTGGGTGAGACTGAGCCTGAGCCTATATTCTCCCAGCTGGTGCACGATCACCTGTCTTTGCTTTTAAAAGAGTTCGAGCGCTACTTCCCAACCACAAAGGACCTAAGGAATGGATCCGCAACCCATTTGTCAACAAACCAGGTGAATCCAGCAGGTCTGTGCAAGAAGATCAACTGCTGGAGATCGCAAATGACCCTTTAAAAGTATGTTTGAGACAACAACTCTGTCTGTGTTCTCGATTAAAGTCATGACAGAATACCCTGAATACACCCTCCTCTATTCACTCACCCTAACCGGTCGAGGCAGAAGGCCGCCCACCAAGAGCCGGGGTCTGTCAGAGGTTTTTTCCGTTAAAGGGAGTTTTTCCTCCCCGCTGTCCCCAAGTGCTTGCTCAAGGGCGATGTGTTGCGTTTTTTTATATTATACTGTAAGATATATACAGTCGCTACATGTGTCCTTCTGTAATGTGCCTTGAAATTATTTGTAATGTGCCAAACCAAAAATCAAGGTGAACTGAATTGAACTGAATCGAATGCAACAGTCACATCACATTCAGGAGATAATAATATCTTGTGATTACACTGAAATGTTGTTTTAATTTGGTCTGAATGTTAAAGATATTACATCTAACAATTGACATGATGCTGTCATTCAGCTTAGCTTTAAAACATTGCCAGGATTTATTACAAAAGTCTGAGTTAAGGTTTGACAGTCCAAGACTCATTTCATACGTTTCATATTAGGTCAGCAAGTTGCCTTGTTTTAGCTGGGTGGGAAAAATCATTGTAAAAGGGGATTTCACAGGGTGAAATCTAAGGCTCACCCATGAGCCTAAGATGCGTGAGCAGCAAGTAAACTTTTTAAAAAGTTGGTTCATCTGTCTTAAACTCTTACTTGCCAGTTTACAGTTTTGGTTATATTTGTCCAAGATTTTTTTTTTTATATCCAGTAACTACCACCCTAATACAACAGAAGTAAATGCAGTTTTGCTGGTGGTGCTGAAAAATATTTTTAAAAATCCCAGAAAAATATTTAACTGCAACATCTTTATGCAGAAAGTGTTTTTCCTTGACTCTTAACAATCCATAGGCCTCACTGTCAGCAGCTTTCAGTTGGACATTTCCTTCAGCAAAATGATGGCTGAGTGGTCAAAGTGCATTCCACATAACCTCAACACCCCTGGCTTAACTCCTGTTAGGGATCTCTCTTGACACACCCCCACACTGTTCCCTATCATGCCATTTACCTCCACTATATTGAGGATGAATGCAGAAACACCAGAGACAGGTATCTGGATAAATACAGCCAAAACTTGAATTGCACAAAAAAAGTCCTCAGCAGCAATGACGGGTGCTTCACTGGTCGTTCATATTGACAAAGGTTTGCAAATGACCGAGTGTTCATGCTGCTTGCGTGTCACAGTTACTGGCTTTTACTTGTGTCATTTTCATGAGTAAAAATGAGTGGAGTCCTCACCCTGTGTGCAGCATGGAGCCCAGTAGAGAGCTGCTGCCTTTAGTTAACAAGGCTGTGTTTTTGTGACATCTCTTGACCCAACCCCTTCCCTGACCTGAGAGCCCCCCACATTGGTTTGGATTGAGAGAGCAACACAATGTCAGTGACCACTGGCATTCTTTCCACAGACAGGGTGGAGGGACTTTAAGGATGAGAGTGCTGTAGAACTGGGGTTAAGTGCCTGTTCACCCATACCACCCCACCCCCTTGAACTAAGCTACCACAGTCTCAGAGAACATAGTGACATGAGACCAAAGACCAAATCTTTCATGGAAAAAGTACATTTTATATATATGTATTGTATGTCACATGTACCAGGAAGTGGAAACTACCCCTGATCATTGATTCCCCAACTTTGTTCACTGTCCACTTCTACTTCCTGTTCTACCCCTGTCTTTGTTGTGTGGAGCAGTTATGTGCAACACATCATGCTCATGATATTCTGAGATCTGGATGTATAAAACCAGTTGGCTGCTTGTGACTCAAACAGATTTTAAATTTGTCCTCCACAGATGTGTCAAACCAAGGAGATGAGACCAGCAACACTGTTATGAAGAAATTCTTGTCTTGGCACAGCACTTTGAAACCTGAGGATGCATTCCCGGCAAGGACACAAAACAAGAACACATGACAGGACATTCTGAATGCAGATCTTGCCACTCTCTGTTTTCCGCCTAAAGATATTATGTATGTACATATACTATGAATACAACTACATTGTATATTGCTGCTACATATAGACACTATTTAAAGCGAAACGAATGCACCACTAGTGTGTGAATGGGAAATGTCTCTGTGCCCTAATGCTCATATGTAAAACTGGGAGAAGAAATCTTTTATTTTATGTAACACTTCACTGGATGCTGGTCTGCTGTGGATTTGAATACCTTAAATATTTCTTAGAAGACAAACTGGTGACCACAACAACATGGAGCAGTGCAGCAGAAGGCAAATTCACCTCTGAACTCTGACAGAAGAGACTGAAAGGAAACACACAGGACTAGTTGTACTTGAACTGAACAGCAAGTCCAACAGCTGTTGTGTGACATGGTCTGAAGTTTAGTCTCCACTGAACTGGTGTGAAGTTACTGTTGACAAAGGTTAAGTGCAGCGGTATCAGATAATGTGAAGATGACTTTCTTCCCTCGTGGAAGGGTTGACAATGGTAAGAACTGGACTACAGATTAGTTAATGATTTTGGCAGGTAAATAGATTTTAGCCTGTGTTAAACTTTGGTTAGGGTATGGCCTATCCCTAAGGGTGAGCATGTAAATGACCTTTAACTTTGGAGTGAAAAGTAGAAACAGAATTTTCATCAGGGTTAGAGAAAAACCGCCACCTGTTTAAGTTTATGCCTCCTCCTGTAACCCTTCTGTGGTGGGAGAACAGATTTGTTTTGTTAGTTTATTATTGACATTTTGAGGTGTTTGTGTTTCACAACATCTTGAGGCCAGGCTGTCTAAAGAGACATTACTGTAGGTATATATAGATGACATCACCACCTAACCTTCAAAACCTTCCAGTTTCTTTATTTAATGGCTTTGTGTTTGTTTCCAAAGAAATATGCATCTACAACAGAGCAATTCATTTTTAACAATCTGTATATGTTCATTAGACATCCCTTCGTCGGGTACACTGCATTTAATTTATAGAATATTTTCAGTATTTTGTTCTATGATATTTATATGCTGTGTTAAGGTTGTTTTTTTTTGTACTCCTGAACTGTTTTCAGTTTGTCTGGAGTTTGGATGGAGAATACATATGGTTGCAGATGCCTTTTTATGTGGGGACAAAGGACTGAAGGACAGTGCTTTGACATTCCTGATATAAACTAAAGCCAGAAGGGAATCATGCTGGGACCGCTGACCGATAGAAACCCAAGTTACCAACATATGTGGGAATGATGTGCCCGCACAGGTGTTTTTTTTGTTTGTTTGTTTTTTATTCTTGACTGGAGCGATGGGCATGTGGTTTTGCACTTGTGGGCCTAAAGACACATCATATTAAGGACTGTAGGAGTCTTGTTGCCACTGCTCAGCTTGACCCTAATATAGTGAAGTCATTCGGACTGTGGCCTCTTGTCTGTGGGTGGCGAACTGGCACAGTGTTTTCTCTGATTAGAACCCAAGCACTAACATAATGTCCTCACTCTTAATATTATACTGTTGTGAGGTTCACCACTGCTTATCACAAATCAAATATTTCCTTTGATGTTAAAATGTTATATGAGAAAAGAACCTGACTCTTTGATAGGATCTAAAGTACAATAAAGTCACAAGGTAAATATATAAGTGAGACGCATAAGTTGCACTAGGAAGATTTAAAACTACTAATGACATAAGGTCACTGTAATACAGTATGTACTGCCATATATTATGTATTTTATTTAAATATCATACCTGGTTCAGATTTAATGTCCAGGAGCTGTGGTAATTATGTGAAAAATTTTGTCCAGATGGCAAATGCACAGAGGACAGTTTGGACCTTGGAAAAAATGTACCTCTGACATTTCTATGTAGCCTTAGCAGTCATGCCCAAATTAGTCATTTGTGTTCTTGAGTTGATAATTTGTGCCTAGCAATTAGTACTTATGGAATTAATAATTTATTGGAATTAGTAGCACATTAGTAATTAGTTCCCTTAAATTGCTCAAGAGAACCCAATGAATTCTGAAAATTCCACAAACTTAACAGCTAAAACCTTGAAAACAGAATACACATGTATCGCTGTCACAAATATAATTCATTCATCTTCCACTGTTTATGTGACAAAGCAGCATGTGTGCACCTAGCAGGTAAACAGAGTGCAGTAATAAGTCACATCTACACTGAAAGGCTCCTCTGTAAGTCACAGGACCAGCCACAACCACCTGTATCTTCAGGTCTTAACTGTTACAATAACTTTGACTCATTTGAAAGAACAAATGACTAATTTGTGTGCGCAACTTAAACATTCAAAGGTGTGAATATGTAATTGCATTGTGTGCAAGGCTTATTGTCAGAAATGGTCAGGAGACAGGTCAAGACTTTAGATTTTAGTCATCTTTTTCAAATGGCTTTTACCTGTTTCCATGCAACAAAGCTATAATGTAGTATAAGCTGTTATAATGAGCCATTCTAAAGGGTCTTGATATCAGATGCTTATAGCCTAAAGCTGCTACACAGAAAAGCATCCACCCTCCAAAATCACGTCTTTTCATGAATCCTACCTGTGTGTCTGTTGGTGCCAGATGTACCAATGCTGTGTATGTGAACTGACCTTCTGTGCGGCCACCCTCAAACTAGAGGCCTGAGAGTGTTTTCACTGAGTCCGGCTGCTAGCTCTGTGCCTAAGCCTCTCCACTCCTCTCATGATCACATCATTTGATTTGTATTTAAATGAATTGTACAGCCATGTTTTTAGTATATTTTCACATTAATATATTTATTGGTGCTGTAAAATGTTTTAAAATATAAATGGTATTTTTTTGTTATTTTTAGTGTAACTATTAAAACATATTTATTTTGAAAATACAGTAGCCGTCCCTGGTAGGCTAGTGGTTAAGGCACCGCGCTCTCACCGCTACATCCCGGGTTCAAATCGGTTGCATCAGGAAGAGTTCCAGTGTAAAACGTGCCAAATGTTAACATGCGAGTCGTCAGTGTGACGATTCGCTGTGGTGACCCCTAAACGGGAAAAGTCGAAAGTGACTTTCGCAATTTTGAAAATACAGTCTTGTTTTTTAATTAAAAGTTATTCATTTTGAAAGCTTATGTTGCTCCTCTGGGATTCAGAGGGCATGTGTCTGGGATAGAGGGTACACAGAGGACACGCTTCAGCAGGTTTATTTCACACGAGAGGAATGATTCTCTCTCTTATTCACATGTTAACATGACTAGATAACTGAATGGCCTTAACCCAGTCCAATGTCCATGTGGCCATAGTTAGTTAACTCTGTTACTTTCTCTCACCTAACCACATCACAAGAAAACACACACTTACTATTCACACAATCATGTTCATTTACAAATTTACTAATGTCATTTTGATCCAAAGTAACAATTCACCCCCAACACCAAATGAACTACTGGGTGGTTTCTAAACTTGTACAAATGTTTATATTTTTAACAGCAACCCATGGAACATCATGTACATCGAATTAATCGGCTTAATATATACTGTAATTTACAATGTCCTTGAAGTGGCGCTGTTCCCCTTTAAACTGGAACGTGACCGCCATTTCTGGTTTGGTAATAAACCGAAAATGTGCACATAGTGACGAATAAAACCAGCAAATGTCAAACTGCATGAAACCATTTCATTAAAGTATTAACTGTACTATTCAAAAGGCTCCTTGTAACATTGGGTTAGCTTCTCTCCCCATAGTATCCCCCTAAATTGACCATTAGCATTAGCAGGTTATCTTACAACACGTTTCGCTGTTAACTCAAAATTCCTCCACAAAACCCATTTCACCCTACCTCACATGAACCAATATCATCTCTGACACCTTACAACTCCTACCGTTTGCATCTAACTCTTAACATTCAGTGTTTACCAACCTGGGATAGAGGGTACACAGGGGACACGCTTCAGCAGGTTTATTTCACACGAGAGGAATGATTCTTCCTCTGGCGTGCCCCAAGCCTACTCTCTACCACTTCTGCGCATCATGCACCATCTACTGGCCAATATAGGAAATATGCCCAGCTCAAAAGAGATGTCATAGGAACCAAATGAATGTCAACAGTAAAAATGAAATAGTACAGTAAGAAAATAAAATTTTAGGGGTGTCTATTTTTTTTCATCACTATTTCCAAGCCTCTACACTTACGACTTCAGTGTAAAAATTATGCTGGATACAGCTGACTGAGCTGTAATGGTAAATAAGACATTTCACATCCTGGTACATCACAAGCACATCAATGTGACCAACAGAGGTCACAAGGCTTTTCCACGGTAGGAACTATCCAACCCGTAATGGAACTTATACCCCTTGCGCTGAGTTCTTTTGTTTCTAATGCCCTCCACCCCATTTTTGAGGCAAGCTCCCAATAGTTAATTTTCGGCACTCCTCGGGAGGCGGTACTTAACAAGTCCCACCAGTTCACGGGCAAATTGTTCTCGTGTTCAAACGGACTTCAGTGAGTTAACTGTGGGCAAAGATGTCACATTTCTGCAAGTCTGTGTTCTGCTTGTGCTATAGGTGTTTGATAAACTGCTCATACAGTCAAATTTTGTTGCACCTTAACGAGAATTATGATCATTGACTTGATGCTCTCTGCTCAGCTGTGTGTGTGAGGAGCTCAGTCCTGCCCTCATGTACAGTGACTGACAAAGGGAAAAGTGCAGTGGAAAAGCAAAGTGGAACCAACCACATCAGTACATTCATGTTTTGCCAGATTACAGGTATGGGAAGAGCCAGATTATGTAGCCCAAGTCAGTACTCCATAAACTTACTAAATTTTTGTTTATTGATGTTTGATGTATTTGTGATTTAAAACAAATAAACAACATAACTGGCTAGGACAAGTTCTCCATTCTAAATGTCCATGTAGGTCATTTGTCCTTGCCAATTAATGACATCAGAAATCTTACCATGGCTGGATTAACCTCCTGAGGAGTCATGGCAGTTTAATTATATCCCCAGGCATCCAGAAACCAGCCAGTACTCTAGACCTGAAATTAGTAGTTTAATAATTGATTGACAGGTAACAAGTTTGACAACTAATTCATTGTTTAAGTTTTTGGGCTTATGAATAAAGGCAAAAGAACACCTTGTTCCAGCCTCTTAAAGGAGAATAAACTCAACACCTTTGTATTTTTGACAACTGCTCAACCATAACTAGAATACTCCATGTTCATTTGGACTTCAGGGAATACAGATGGGAAATGTTCACACTTTTCTGACAATCATTTACACACCCCAATTCCAATGACACTTGGGACACTGTGTAAAACACAAATAAACACAAAATACATTGACTTGCAAATCCTTTTTGACTCTATTTAATTGAATAGACCAAAAAGACAAGATATTTAATGTTCAAACTAATAAACTTTATTGTTTTTTGCAAATATTCACTTTTGAATTTGATGCCTGCAACATGTTCCAATATGTCTATTTGAAACTATAGACAAACAACATACACTGTTGTTTTGGGTTAAATGACTTGTTAAAACCAGGTCCACGAGACAGATTGGAAGATCCTTCAGTGATGATATTGCACATCAGTGGTACACATATTGAACACATTTACACCAAAATTATGTAGGTCCAAATGATATGATAGACCAAAATGATGTTCACCTGGGGCTTTTGGGGCCTCTGGGGGTTCGGGACTCTTGGACAGTTGTCCATTTTGCCTTGTCATTTAGCCTTGATGCTCATGATGACAGTGTTAACCAGGTGTAGTATCTGCTATGTCAAAGTACTTAGGATAGGATGCATTGTCTGGGAACAACAATTGTATTAAATGTATTTGAGTTTGTATCAATTCATTGTGTTAATGTCAAGATTATTGTTGAATAAGTGAAAATTTTGGTCTCATGATGATGAAAATAAGGGGAAGTATCATCTGTACTAAGCTATAGTTGTCAAAACAGAATCAGAAATGTCAGCCAGCTGGTGGTGTGACATGAAATCTCAAGTGATCATCAAAGTGTGTAACTTCATCCCCTAGTAACTGTGATTAGTCATGTAGAGTGTTTTGTGCCAACCCATCTAATAGTTGTTGCGATATGACTGGAACAACAACAACAACCCAACTCTCTGGGTTGTTCTGTAATACAATGATAACTTATTTTGTTTGTAAGACTTCTTGGCTGTTAATCATCATGCAGTCATTCAGTTCTTCAACTGTCCATTCAAACCCAATTTGAAACTGGTATAGGCTGAGCCTCTGTGGAGCAGGGTGCCTCACAGTATATGAAATGGATCAAATTGAATGATGAAGAGAAAGTCCCCTGCTGTTTTCCCTAGTACAGCAGCTGTTGTGTAATTGTGGTCTGGAAAACAGATTACACTTCCCACTGCGTGGGGTTTGCCATGAATACAACTTTTTTGAACTATTAAGGTAAGATTGTTAATCATGTTTCTATTGAATATTTCAGTCGCAGTTAACTGTGCAATCTACTAGGTAAGTTGCAACATGCTGTATTCTATTGCATTTCCTGGTTTGTTAAGCCTCAAACAGCAGATAAATGTTCCTTCTGAGTTATACAGTATTTAGTGCTTTATGGTGATTCAAAAAGTCTTCTGAAATTTGTACCCCTCTTGTACTTGGTCCTCTATGACAGACAAAATATGTTTTCTATGGCAGTATAATTTCACTGACATCTTTTCTAGTTTTATTTAGTGATGTTCTGTCAAATAACCTCTGATACACAAAGTGCTTTGCCACCTTTGACATAGCACTTTCACAAAAGATTAAGAATTAATGTCATGGACAACTACTAAAGTACTTCAACAAAACAGATTTGAGGATAATTAAAGCCCAGTAAGCATACTGAGTCCTTGTGCTGTCAAACACACAGTAGAATGCTGCAAAGGATTTGCTCTGTGATTAAAGGGGAATTTTTAAAAAATCTAGTCAACTCTGTTCTCATGTTATCTATAGTAACAGAGTGAGTGTGGTTGGATTAAACTTCTCCCTCACTAGTACCACAGACATGGGAACAAGATGTCCTATATAGCTTTAGTGTGATTAAGAGACATCGTTTGATGTGATTAGAAAGTGTCTATCTACCAAACAACTTAGGTGAAAATAAATTACAAACACACTTGTTACTGTAACCAAAGCTACATTCACATTACATGGTGAACTGACTCAAATCCAATTTTTTTCCCCTCCAAGTGACTCAGATCTGGGCCTTTATTTATCAGGCATGCCAGAATCACTTCTATAAATCATGATAAACATTACCTTAGGACTAAAAATATTCCTACATCAGAGTAGGACTTAAAAGATATTTAAAATGCATACTGCTCTCACTGTCAGAAAAAATCCATCACTGTTTAATGACAACTCAGAGTTGCAAAGTTGACATTATTAGGACACGTTGTAGTTTTCCTGAATGTTGAAGTTTGTAGTTTTAGACAGTGGAAAAATTAAATGCTGATATCAGCGCAACTTGTCAGTTTAAGGCTCTATGTGCATAGATAAAAAGCTGTTAACAGAAGATAACACATTGCTTAAACACAGTAGAAATGGTCTTTATCACATGCCTATTTCTGTAATAAGCGACAACTTTATTGGAAGGTCAACTGTGTAAAATGATCGTCAGCCCTATCCAATCACATTTTTGAATTCTGTAATAGAGTTGTGTTTCAAAATAGATAATGAGTTCTGTGCACTGCTGAAATGAGGTGGCTCGCGTTAGAGAGTGCTAATGGTCTGATTCACTTTAATGGTATGCAGTATCATATTAGGTCCTTCTTCAGGCTATGAAGGTTGCTTCCATTTTGTTCCTCTTGGGTGGTTGCAGATCACTCAAACCACATAGTGGTGGATGAGCAAAGAACAGATTCAGGGTTGGCTATGGTGAAGGTCCTGGTTATAATTTTTGAGCTGGTGCAGAAAGTGAGACCTCTTGTTGGACTTTGTTTATGACTTTGTTTGAGGGTGGGCACTGTGCGACATCTCCTGTAGTCCACTATCATCTCCACAGTCTTAAGAGTGCTGGGCTCCAGATTGTTTGAGCTGTACCAATGGATTAGCCGATGCATGTCCATCATATACGGAAACTCATCACCATCCCGGATGAGAACACAGAGGGCTATGTCATCTGCAAATGTCAGGAGTTTTATATTAGGGTTTTTGGAGGTGCAGTCCTTGGTGTATAGAGCAAATAACAATGGGGAGAACACACAGCCACAAAGTGCTCCACTGTTGGTGATCAGGGTGGTACATGTAATTTTTCCCAGCCTTACATGTTGCTGCCTGTTGATCCACTGGCCGGGGGCGGTCTCCCCCGGGCAGGGGGTCAACAGGCACAGTAAGCTAGGTCAGTTTGTGATGGATAAGATCTGGAAGGATTGTACTGAAGGCTGAGCTGAAGTCCACAAACAGAATCCTGGCAGAGGTCCCTGGCAGTACCAGACATTCCAGATGTGATGCAATCCAGTGTTGACCACATACTCAGTAGACCTCAGTAGGGGTCCAGCAGGGGTTTGGTGGGCCAGTACCAGTCTTTCAAATGTCTTCATGACCACAAACGTCAAGGTGGCAAGTCAAGAGTCTTTTAGGCTTGTGATACCGGGCCTTTTGGAGACTGAGACGTTGGTGGAGTGTTTGAGACGATGAGGACTTTACGCTGCTCTAGTGCACTATGGAATATTCTTGTGAAGACAGGCCCTAATTGTTCAGCACAAACCTTCAGACAGGGTGGTGAATTGCCATCAGGACCTTGTGCCCTGTGAGTCTTTTGTTTTCTGAAGAGCCGGCAGACATCCTCTCCACAGATCCTGAGTGTTACAATAAGTGTGCGGGACTGCAATGTTGTAACAGTTTTTCTTTATAGTGGCTCACAAGATTTATATCTAATCAACAGATCAAATGACTGGGTGTAATGTTAAAGATGTTGTTTATAGTGATGATTTTACAAAAAATTATCACACAGCTTGCAGTTCCTCCCAGCTCTGCTGATCTTTCTTGCATCTTTCAGCTTGTTTTGGTTTTACATCACTCAGCTTTACTGTTTTGTTTCATTCTCACTGCTCTCATGTCATTAGGTGTTTTGTGACCAAATAGTCACTTTTATTACTCATGTTTTCCATTGTGCTTAGAGAGTACATACTGTTAGGTATTTTTAGTCAGATAGAAATTGGATAGATACTTTATGTATTAGAAATGTTTAGTGGAGATAGGATGTCTACTTAGACTGTTAAATGCTTAGGCATGCTTATGAGTTTCTACAGGGTACATCTGGTCAAGGATAACTAGAGAGAAGAGCTGATGACTGTCAGCAGACAGGGTGTTTGATATTATTATTACGACGTGTATAACTGTAGCCTTAGCCTTAGCCATAATATGTTCTTATGTTTAAGTCACGACATGTACTAGAGGTCGTGAGAATGTTTTTAGTTACACACCACTTAATCAACAGACACACACACATGTACATTGATTTGCTTCATGTTTTGACCACTGCTAGGGCCAGCTGCAAAGCTGGCAACAGAGACGTCTCGGTTGACGTTTCTGTGTAGTATGGGGCTAGCCCAACCGAAGGGATATAATGTATAGGCCTGGTGGGTTCAGGGTCTTTCATCTTACATCTGCCTGCGAGCAGTTTGGAGGTGCAAGATACCTGAGCGTGTAATGTTAATTTTACCTGTGATCCTTTGAATAAATCAGCACTGTTTTGAAGTTACTTGGACTGTCTCATCTCTCAGAGTTAGCAATGGTAAGAAGAACCAAAATAGTTCTACAACAATACCCTGAAGTAAGAGCTGGAAAAGTCCCTTAAAATGGTGTTTTAAGAGCTACTATCATTCTCAGTTCCTGCTGTGTGGAAAAAAATGGGGTACTTTGTTCAATAGTTGTATGAGCTATGAAAAGGTTCCCCTGGTCCAAAAGTGCCTATTGTTTTGAAGCATCTGTTTTCAGAGAAAATGTTCTAAACCATAACAATATGTTACCTGCTTGGCAGCAAACAGCAGATAAACCCAGTTAGAGACAAGTTGGTGAACATACTGTAGTGTAGTGGACCATTTAGTAGCTAAAGAGCCAGATATTTTTCTCAGGAGCTGGTACAGACAGAAAATAGAACTAAAACAAAGGGAATACCAGACTTAGATTCATCAGATGGACATAAATAATTCCAAATGACTGATCAAGTTGCTCTGTAACTGTAGGATGGGTAAGCAAGTATTTAACTGTTAATATGTCAGTGTTGTGTTTATACCTTGTTTTGTCAGGCTAAAACATCAGTGAGGTCAGTTTTAATAATTAAGGCCCGTGTACATTTTAAAGGGTTTTCTCACTTATCTCACTTCCCTCTAGTGGTGTCTTCATCTGTCTTTATAGATAGTTTTGGTATTTGTCTAGGTTTTGTTATTTCTGTTTCTTCCTCCAGCCTAATACAGTACAGAGGGATGGAATTCTTTTTGTAGTACCAAGAATTATTAGTTCAATAGCGATATGTCTTTCCAGGAATACATATTACTTCAGATTGTTTTTAAATGGACTATTTCTTTGATAGAAATTCGTTCCAATGAAAGCTGTTCATATGAAAGTGCATTGTCCAGCTTGACATTGGTTCTGGAAAGAAAGGCATGCTGTTTTCTCAGTGTCATTTTATTGCATATAATTTAGTTATAATGGACTTCGAGTCTATTTTAAATGAGCAGCTTTAAGATTTCTTGAAAGAGGTTTTAAAAGCACCAGTTTCATTACCCCTGAGTAAACTGTGCACTGAGCTCAGAATAATGCTTTAACCTTGGATGGATACTTTGGCTTCCACTTTACTCATTGTATCCCTGGCAAGTGATAAGTCTGATTGAAACTTTTAGCTTTGCCACTGTCTGAACAGGAACAACAAATTTCCTTTAGGCCAACGCTGCAAATGAATCAGACAGAAATCATGAATGATGACTTGATGATGGCATAAGGATAAAAGAAAAAAGAAAGATGAATGACTGGAAATTATTGTGCACGGACTGTCTCCAAAGTGCAACACTGAAATGAGGTAGGCCTACTACAAAAATATTTAATAACTGTACTCTCACCACCTGTAGTCTTGTGAAAAATATGGCCCACTTCACTGGCCATCTGCTGGTTGTGCTACAATTCTTAGTTAAGATTTTGTTTCAAAATTTTGGTTAATTTTTACCATAAAACATATTCATTAACTTCACTGACAGTTGTGTCACCAAAATCAGTCATCATTATGGATAGCTTAGAAACACCATGGAAATGAATTATCTTACAGTTTTTCTCAAATGCTAAAACACATTTCACAAACGTTTCCTCCATGTTCCCCAATGTCTAAACACAACACCCTTTTCTAAAGCTACATAAACACAACCACACCTTCTCACTTCAAAACTCAAACTTTCACACCAAAAGAGCAGCTCGAAGCTTTCAAAAATGTAAACACTATACACATCATTACACACTACAGCAAAACAATTGAAAACACAATGCTCAATTTGTGAGAAGGTTCTTTGTTTCATAACTGCCAATGCATATTTTTGAAACTTTACAGTAATGGATGTTCTTAGATCTCTGCAGAGGATTAGGCATTTAGATTTGAGAGTTTCATATGAAGAGTATAAATCTATAGTAAATTCTGCATGTACACTACTGTAACACAACTCAATGCAAAAACAGAATCTATTGCACACAACAGTACTCTTGAAAACATGATCAGGGTGTGAAGTTTTTTTATTTACTTTATTCACACCACACACACACACCACAATCACTGTGCGGCATCATGTCGCTGAGCTGCATCGGGCCACATCACCTCATCCACATCGCAGGCTATATTGTCTCTTGCCAGGCACCGCGGGAAAAACGCCCTGGAATGGCGAATCCATCCTTGGAAGGCCTCCACTGGGATGTCAACACAGGCCAGCTCCATTGCCCTTAGGAGGTTCTCTCTAGTGTATAGTTGTCTGTCATAAACCTTCCATCTCCATGATGAGAAGAACTCCTCTATAGGGTTCAGGAAAGGGGAGTAGGGTGGCAGACAGACGTTTAAAAAGTGGTTACTGTTGGTGGTGAACCACTCTCTGATTTGGTTTGTTTTGTGGAAGCGTACATTGTCCCAAATGATCACATAAATTTGATGTGCGGGCCCAGGATGGTGTTGTTGGCGGTCCAGGAGGATGTCTTTTAGCTCCTCTAGGAAGGTG
>NW_018128361.1:74322-91878 GCF_001952655.1 Monopterus albus
CTGATTTGAACTCCTCTTCCTCGTTGGCCTGCTCCTCTTCCTCCACTGATTTGAACTCCTCTTCCTCGTTGGCCTGCTCCTCTTCCTCCTCTGATTTGAACTCCTCTCCCTTGTTGGCCTGCTCCTCTTCCTCCTCTGATTTGAACTCCTCTTCCTCGTTGGCCTGCTCCTCTTCCTCGTTGGCCTGCTCCTCTTCTTCCATGGCCAGCTCTTCTCCCTCCTCTGACTCGAATTCCTCTTCCCCTGACTCTGTCTTCATCCATTGTGTTTGTTTGGAATCTTCAGCAAACTGTGCACTCTGAACTTGCTTTTGTACATGTGGTCACAGCATTAGCAACAAGTGTCTTCAATTTGGAGTCGTTGTGTGTAATGAATGACGCCAGGTGTGTTCATTGTGTTCAAATATTGCTGACTGTGGCAAGCATTTTGCACCACATGAGCTTTCATTTGAGAATATGAGCAGAGTTCTTTTGCAACTTGTGTTTTAGCAAAGAAAAATGTGTTAAGATTTATGAGAACGGAGGATTGTGTTTTGTGAATTGTGTCTTCATGTGAAATGTGTTTATGATATTGGAAAATGATGGCTAGATTTAGTAAATGTGTTTAGACAACTGGTCATTTGGTTTAGAGGAGAGGCTTTTTTGTTTTAGCATTTGAGAAAAACTGTAAAATGTTGGTAGCAGCATCAGGCAAGAGAAATAAAGCAGGCTGATAAAGGGCGCAGGTGGAAATGAATATAAGTCTATGTACAGACCCTGTAAGTAATGACCACAAGTATGTGTGTGTGTGTGTGTGTGTTAATTCATGTCATTGTTTGCACTGTTACAGGGAGGAAGGGGGAGGAGTGAAAGAGATTACAGACAGCATTTTCCACCCCCTCTCATCTGTGTGGTGTAACTCACATCTTAAGTTGAAAGTTAGAGGTTGTTTTAAAAAAACAGTTTAAATGAGGTTTCCTGGCCAGAAGATTTAACGGGGTGTTTGAAAGACTTTTCAACTTAAACACAGGATTCTAAATGTTCTTAAATTATATACTAAGGTTGTTGTTGTAACTAAGCTATGTAGACAGATATAAATGACCTATAGGCCTTATCTTTCTGGCTGATGACTTTTAGACTTTTATTTAAAAACTTACAGCCTAGTTAACAGTCTAGCAACTTTTTTCAGATGAACAATCTTACATTGACTGCATAGTCATGTAGCAACACATGGGTCCATTTGATGCCAATGCTTACGTAGTAGGCTGTTTGTCTGCCTACTTATCACTGCAAATCATAAACAGTGAAGTAGCCTCCCCACCAACAGCGGTCTGTAACAATCATAGTGGTCATCTGCAAATGAGGATATGACATTATCTGTCACTATAATAATATTTGAAGTATCCAACTAGTGTAAATCTTTTGTGCATGTTCTCATTCCCCAGAGCATCAAATCCTGATGCTTTGCCAAACCTGCTAATGTCTCATATAAATGCACAAGACACCCCTTTGTATACTGACGCATAGGGTTTTCAGTTGACTCCAGTTCTAACCCACTCTGGGTGTCCAATGTGCACTCCAATGTGCAATGTTGGACAAATGGAACTTTTGTCCAGTGTCGGACACACAAGGAATTTGACTGGTACATCGGCTCTCAATGTGTATGTAATATCCCCATGCAAGGGGCAAATAAACAGTAAACCAGTATAAGGCTGTGTAATATAACAAAATAAGCAGTATTAACAAGCAACAACCAGTGCAAACAATACAAAATAAGCAGTTCAAACAGGCAGTAAACAATGCAGACAGACAAAGGAATGCTCATTGAAATGAGGTAAATAGGAATTAAAACAGAGTACTTAAAACTAGAGACCTGTACGGATCTATATATTCTCTACAAGGTATATTTACAGGTATTGCACTGAGGGTTATTGTCCAGTCATACTGTCGTTGGTTAAGTGTTCATCAGAGTGATGGCCTGGGGGAAGAAACAGTCCCTGTGCCTGGTTGTCTTGGTGCACAGTGACCTGTAACGCCGTCCAGTGTTCAAACAGATTGTGTCCAGAGTGTGAGGCAGTGATCCTCTTCACCCTCCTTTGGACCTGTGAGGTGCACAGGTCCTCCATTGAGGGCAGGCTTGCACCAGTGATCTTTTCTGCAGTCCTGAGTTGAGGTGTTGCAGGATGTAATGCAGTGCCATGTTAATTGCATCGTCCACTGACCTGTTTGCCCGGTAGGCAAACTGAAGGGGGTCTAGCAGGGGGTCTACGATGTCCTTCAGGTCGGCCAATGCCAGTCTTTCAAAGCACTTCATAACTATAGTCCCACTTCAGTTCAGTCCCAATGATCAGTCTTTATGACCCTTTGAAGAGCCTTCCCCTTTGCCTGTGTGATGTTACCATACCAGACTGTGATGCCAGTAGTTGAGAGGTTGAGAGGGTAACGGTTCAACCCAGTTTTTCTGAGCCGCCTGATATATAGTATAACCACTGCTGGGCTTTCTTCACCCTGACAGCTGTGTTCAGTGACCAGCTCAGGTGAGCTGTCACCTGCAGGCCTATGAACCTGTGGCTGTTAGCCCTCTCCACCTCAGTCACTTTGATGGTCAGAGGCAACAAAGGGGAGGGGTTCTTCCAGTAATCCAGTTCCATTTAGCTTTGCTCTAGTAGGTGACAGGCAGACATCCTGAATCTCTCTGAAAATTAAAACTATCTGCATGGATAGATACCAGAGTGTTGTTACTGCTGTGTAACAACACTTGCACAAAGTCAACACATGATTCACATTCTTGGATTCACTAGTCTATTTTGACTTGGGGTTAGGTGTTGGGGTTAGTCTGATCCTGCTTCAGTCTAAGCTTCATTGTAGTGAACAAATCTTTTGCAGTCAGGACCCAAACTGATGTGATGTCTAACATGGAAACTTTTGGCCAACCATGCCAATCAGCAGGTCAGAATTGAACAATGCATCTTTAGTAGGTCACACAGTGTGAACACTGTGCAAACATTCCCAAAGAGGAATAGGACAGAAGACCACCTGCATGTCATGACGTTTGACCAACACTCCACAGGCTATGGATGACATCAAAGGGGTTTTATTACATTAGTTTTGAATCCAAAGACTTGGACTGTTGCTCCCTGACGATGGATACTTGTAAAACTTCATGCTTTTCTCTATTAAGTAATTTGCAGAGATTAAGGCTTGGTGTCAGGTTTTAGTATCAAGGAAGTTTAACAGTTGATGATGGTTACATTTTGTATCAGTAGGTGTCAATAGTGAATGCTGAGTCAAATGAGGCTTTGGGTAATGAAGCTTTTGGTGATACAATGGACTGCAAAGCCTCATTGCTTCAGGAAAGCCTCGCTTAGCCATCACTGCCTGAAGGTCTCCACTGCTGAGGATGGTCAGGGAGGGTGGGGTGGCCAGCTGTTCAATTTTCTGTCTGTACATGGACTTATCACCATCTCAGATAAGACCTGTCAGCAAAGCTGTAAATACGGGTCCCGGAGAGAACCAGGAAAAACACAAGAAACCCAAGTCACTGAGGCAGTGCTGACCTTTGATGACCTGTTGTCAGAGCAATGATGGGATTTTTTGTATTTCAATCAGATGTGAGTTTCCTGTATTTTTATTAGATATAAGGATGATTTAGTTTTCTGAGAAAAGAGAAGGTGAATCACAGTGGGGTGCAGGCCAGTTACGGGCAGTGGACTTGAGCTTTGACAGTAAATAGTTCTGAAGAACATGACTTTGCATGTCAGATAAAGTATTAACTGCAAACTGCGGTATCTGGTTGGATGGAAGGACTAGGCCTTTGAGATGAGAATCCTTTAAAAACCCTGGCAAAAAGAGGAACAAGAGTATTCCTTCACAGTTGCAGCCGGAGGATCTGTCCAGTTGATTGTCTGACTTCCAGAAGACCAAGAGACTGCAGGTGCTCAGCCTGTGGGGGAGGAATGGATGAAACCACCAATAGAGCTGCTACGGAGAGCGGGACGTTGGCGTGGGACATTCAACTGTGCCAAAGCCTCATGATTCAGCAAGGATTTACAATGTATTTTTGCCTAATAAAGGATTTACAATGAATTTTTGCTTAAAGAGGATTTACAATGAATTCTTGCATAAAAGATGATTTACTTTTTACTATTTTCAACAGAAAGCCACAATCCACCCCACCTTGAGCCAGCTGAGAACAGGATTCAGTGAGGAATCCTTTGACTTTCATTCATATCAAGAGCTCAAACAATGAACTGCTAAAATAATTTTTAGACAGTTATATCAGAAAATATTTTATATAAAATATCCAGCTGTTTACTTATTACATAATACAAACTGCCATTTGAATTTCCTATCCTCTAAATTCCTATGCCATCTAAATACTGTGCAAAGCAAGTATGGTCTTAAGTGGCCAGTGTCATGGCTTTTATTGGTTATTCATCTTCTTCTATACTGCTCAGTCCCAAACAAGGTCAAGGCTGGATCCAATCCCAGCCAGCAATTGGGCGAAAGCAGGGTACACCCTGGACAGGTCGCCAGTCCATCGCAGGGCCAACATGCAAATGAACAACCACTGACACGTACACATTCACTCCTACGGGCAATTTAGAGACACCAATCAACCTAAGCCGCATGTCTTTGGACAGTGGGAGGAAGCTGGAGTACTTGGAGAGAACCCATGCAAGCATGGAGAGAACATGCAAACTCTGCACAGAAAGGTTGCAAACCCACAACCTTCTCACTGTGAGGCAACAGCACTAACCACCCTGCCACCATGCTGCCCCCTTTTTATTGGTTATTTCAGACAAAATGTAACACTTCCTCAAAGGGCCAGAGTATACTGGCTTATAAAACTGTGTCAGTAGGAATATCATCTGAGGCAGTGCTGCCTATATCTGCAGGTTGTTATTATATGGGAGGTTTTTGGGGTCTTATTAATTATTATTAATTAATAACATGAAAGAGGGAGGTCTGCAGGGAACTCTGTTCACAGGTCCATGGTAATTACTGACTACCACCAAAAAAAAAACCTCAAGCAGTGTTTGGAGCTTTAATATGTTTCAAATATGCCACCTTAGTGTGAGAGGTTAAGCTTTATTCCTATGTCCATGGGTTAAGCATATCGTGGCGTTCATACAGACCAATCCAACGTCGTCTGCAAACTTCAGGAGTTTAACAGACGGGTCCCCTCAGATGCAATTATTAGTGTAGAGGAAGAACAGCTGACATAGCAGCTGGCATAGTGGAACCCCCTAGTTGCTCCCGGTGATGTCACTGGTGCATGAATGTGAGTGCTTGTGAGTGCAGATAGGTGAATGGCCAAATAGTGTGAATGCACTTTGAGTGTGCTGCAATGCATCGAAAAGCGTTATACAAGTATAATACCATTTGCCCCCACATGCTCATGAAGCCTAGCAGTAGGTCAACAAAAATGCAAAGCAGACTTGAACTCCAGCATCTAAAGTACCAGCGCTATGTTTTGCAGCTTCACTATCTGCACAGTCTGAGCAGTCAAAGCAGGCCTGTAGTTCTGACTTTGCCTGCTCAGTCCATCTCTTCACTGTTTTAACCACTGGCTGTGCAGCGTTACATTTCTGCCTATAGATCAAAATGAGATGAATCATGTAATGATCAGAGAGTCCCAAGACTGCACAGGGGACAGAGCAATAGGGGTCCTGTGAAGCAGTGGTCCAGTGTTTTTGTCCCTGGTGGGACAATTTACATGTTAACTGTATTTAGCTAATTTATGGGTGAGATTTGAGAAGGGAGCCTGGATGTTTCAGTTCTATGCAAATGATCTGCAACTAAGTACATTTACTTAAGTACTGTGCTTGAGTACTATTTTATGGTATCTGTACTTAACATGAGTATTTTCATTTTCTGTTACTTCATACTTTGACTTCACTATATTATAGTGGCAAATTGTATACTTTTTATTCCACTACATTTATTTTATAACTTTAGGTACAAGTTACTTTTCAGAACCAGATTAATACAAAAAATATGGTATAATTATAAGACCTCATTGATCTATGGTGGAAATTCACAAGCTACCCGGCAGTAATTCACATTAAATGCATATAAACTAGTGATCAAAGATGACAAAAATTGTTTTCATGTAAGCTCATCAGGAAGAAACTGCATTTTTGTAGTCAATGAGTTTATTGATTTTCCCAAAATTTACAAGAGGGTGAAAATAAAGGTGAAACTCAAAGCAGCCTGATCAGTCATAACAGATAAAGAGAATATAATGGGATTTACACCCTTGTGCAAATTAATTGAAACAAACTGCAATTTCTCATCTTTTCATGGATAGTCATGAATTTATGCAGGAAAAACTTATAAATTTACATTTTTTTGCTCCTTTTCTGATGCAATAATCGGTAAAGGAAGAAAGTCACTTTTGGCTTTTCCTGTTTAGGGGTCGCCACAGCGAATTGTCACACTGACGACTCGCAACCCTAACCCAAACCCATTTGACACGTGTTTTACGCTGGATGCTCTTCCTGACGCAGCCCTGATTTGAAACCAGGCCACAGCGGCGAGAGCGCTGCGCCTTAACCACTAGCCTAGCAGGGATGGCTGATGCAATAATCGGTAGATGATATAAAACATGCCCTATACTATATCATCTGTGACTGCATTATAGTTCATATAAATAGTGATCCATGGTTTTAGGGCCTATCATTTCTAATCCAGTTGTTCTACAGGATGGATGCAACACCTAGAAAGCGTGCAAGTATCTTTACTTTACATGAACACACAGGAAAAACCTACAGGGAGGTAGGGACAGTGGGAATCTCGTTTATCCATTCATGCGCATCACTAATTAGATGATGAGGCATTTCACAATGCTTTGTATTAATTAAAAAGTCGGATTCCCCTGGTCCGCACCAGTTCTAAGTCAGCTGCTAGGCGCCAGCCGAGGTGACTAGCCAGACGCCCCGGGTGAACAGGGACCAACGGGTGCCATATCTGAGAAGATCCGCTAGAAGGGCATCCAGAGTCGCCGCTGCCATCCACCATACACAACAAAAATAACAATAAGAAACTACCAAAATGACTGCATGCACCGCGCTTCCAGCAGCGGAAAGGGGAGGACAACGGGGCGACTGCTCCCCCAGCTGCAGCTCGAGTCCAGCCCCGCTTCGCCTGACTGACCTAACCCTTAAAGCCAATTCTTATCCTGAAGTTACGGATCTGATTTGCCGAATTCCCTTATCTACCTTGATCTAACATGCCAGAGGCTGTTCACCTTGGAGACCTGTTGCAGATATGGGTACGGCCTGCCGCAAGATTTACACCTTCTCCCCTGGATTTTCAAGGGCCAGCGAGAGCTTACTGGACGCCGCCAGAACCACAATTCTTTCCATGGCACGGGCTCCTCTCTTGGGGCAAACCCATTCCAGGGTGCCCTGCTCTTCATAAAGAAAAGAGAACTCTCCCCAGGGCTCCCGCCAGCTTCTCCAGGATCATTTGCGTTACCACACTGGACGCATCGCGGTGCCTGTCTCCACCACTCCAGATTCGGGGATCTGAACCCAACTCCCTTTCGATCGGCCGGGGGTGACATAGGCCATCGTCCCACGCTTCCGAACGGCGTTCGCCCATCTCTTGGGACTGACTGACCCATGTTCAACTGCTCTTCACATGGAACTCTTCTCCACTTCGGCCTTCAAAGTTCTTGTTTGAATATTTGCTACTACCACCAAGATCTGCACCCATGTCAGCTCCACCTGGGTCCACACCTGGGTTTCCATGCTCACCAAGGCGGCCCTCCTAATCATCGTGGCATAGCCCTCGTGGCTCCTGCTGCCGGCGACAGCTGGGTATGGGCCCAATGCTCTAGCGCCATCCATTTTCAGGGCTAGTTGATTCGGCAAGTGAGTTTTTACAAATTTATACAGTGAAGCCAGAGGGAGGAGCCCTTGAGAAAAACCAGGGGACACGGGTTGTTCTTGATTCCGACTTCCATGGCCACCATCCTGATGTCTATATCGACCAACACCTTTTCTGGAGTCTGATGAGCATTGGCAGTTCTGCTTAGCAAAAGTGGCCCACTAGGCAGCTTGCA
This sequence comes from Monopterus albus, assembly GCF_001952655.1. Taxonomy (NCBI): domain Eukaryota; kingdom Metazoa; phylum Chordata; class Actinopteri; order Synbranchiformes; family Synbranchidae; genus Monopterus; species Monopterus albus. The sequence goes on from NW_018128361.1 coordinate 82,372, forward strand.
TTCCATGCCCAGCTCCAAGCCAGCAAGCCATGCTTTTTCCCCATTTAAAGTTTGAGAATAGGTTGAGATCATTTTGGCCCCAAGACCTCTAATCATTCGCTTTAACAGATAAAACTGCAAGACTCAGTGCCAGCTATCCTGAGGGAAACTTTGGAGGGAACCAGCTACTAGATGGCTCAATTAGTCTTTTGGCCCTATAGCCAGGTCGGATGACCGATTTGCACATCAGGACCGCTATGGGCCTCCACCAGAGTTTCCTCTGGCTTCGCCATGCCCAGGCATAGTTCACCATCCTTTGGGTCCTATCGCACACGCTCACGCTCCACCTCCCCGACGCTGCGGGCGAGATGGGCCGGTGGTGCGCCCGGGGAGGTCGTAATCCACCTGGGATCCCACCTCAGCCGGCGCATGCTGGCCCTCACTTTCATTGCACCACGAGGTTTTGTCTGCCACCCTCTGACTCACGCATGCGTTAGACTACTAATAGTGCTCCAAAATCACTCACAATGTGCTGGCTCGCCTTGGAGCTCCCCACACACCTCCGGGAAGGTGGGGGACTCTGCGCCACTTTACACAGGGAGCAGCACACACCTCTGGGCAGCCTATGCTCCTATCTGGGCCCTCACACTGACACCCCCCCAGCCTCTGTTCCACTTTACCCAGGGAGGAGCACACACCTCTGGGTAGCTTATGCTCCTATCTGGGCCCTCACATTGACACCCCCCCAGCCTCTCCTCCACTTTACCCAGGGAGGAGCACACACCTCCGGTCCAAAAAGTGAATGCCACACAAGGGTTAAAGAAGAGTGGAATAGAAGTAAATTCATCCAGGCATTTGCAGGCGTCTCTTAGAGGTAGGCCAGAAAGCCTACAGGCCAGTGAAAAAGCTGTTCATCCTAGACTGTTCAAAATTGGTGGATTCAATGCCAAATCTCAGATGCTTCTCAAGAGTCGAGGAGGTCATATATAGTGTTAGAATATTGTTCATATAAAGAAAATTGAGAAAAACAAATTTTTGTTGTTTTCAGGGTTTGTTTCAATTAATTTACACAAGGGTATACGTATGTGCTAAGGGTTTTGGAACGTCCATCATGAAACCACTCCCTCAAGTGAGAGGATTAAGGATGAACGAACACTCAAATAAGGGAATTGGGATTCACCAGTGGTGGTGTTTCAGATGTTGTTTGAGCAATAAAGCAAGTAAATAACAAAACCTTCATTTCATGATTACATTCAGTAAGCCCTACCTAATTAAGCATTAAGGGAGGAACACAACAATAAGGAACTGCTGACTATATTACGCACATGTGGAATGAAATGGAGCATACAAAACAGTTTAAGTTTACAGCAACTAAAATTTATTATGGTTGAAGAAACAAACAAACTGTATTTTGGAACTACAATCACATAGTCTTCTGCAAGTCAAATCATCTTTTATTTTATTGAGTAGCTGAAGCGTGGCATGAAACCCTCCAGCATGAAACTCACCTGAAACCCTACAAACATCCTCTTCCTCCTCAAATGTGTTCTTAACTCTGACAAGGTCTCACAAAGATATTAGCTGCCATGCTGACAACAGGGCTGCACATTTCTTTCTCCTGATGTAAAATTTTTTTTACAGTTCCCTCTGTCACACAAATCAATCTGTGATAGTAAGTCAGGGGTTGAGGGTATATGTCCATTCTCTCCGTAAAATATTGTTTGGTGTGGATCCCCCTGCACCTGGTGTGTTGCTTTCTCCCTCTATCGTGTTTTTTACTGCTTAAAAGTGGGCAGGACTGTGGTCTCTCCTTTCTCCTGGCAGCAGAAGCAGAGGCACTTGCCCGAGTGGCAGTCAACTTCATCTTTGATTTTTTTTTTTTTTTTTTGATATAGTGGGTCAGATAGTCTTTGTTTCTGTCAGGGTTAGTTTTAATATTGTTCTAGCCTCCTGAGACCTGGCCTAGTTTATTTTTGTCCACTGTGGGTGACATGACACTCTGGCCTTTATTTCAAACACCATGCTTGCACTATGCTTGTGTCCTAATGCCCTAGAAAGAAAAAGAGGGCATCCTGGGCATCTAGTGATATCAAACAAGTTGGTGTGTGACCAAAAGATCACAAGTTCTGTCATTTTACTGCATCAATTGCAGCAAACACCTTTTCTGAGTCTCAGGAGGATATGTTTAAGGAAAGCTCAAGAAAATAACAAAAAATACTATAATAGATTTTGTCATTCACTTGCCCTGAAACATTTGGTGAAAATATTAAATCAGCATTACCATTTTATTTTATGATCAAAACTACTTGTCTTTTTTCTTTTTATAATGCAATTTCACTGATCATACCTTGAATGACTACTTTTTTATACTGCTGTTTACTTTTTTCAGGTTGGAAGGGGCATAGTGTCTATTTATCTTTACTACTTGATAAGTACATGATACATACATTTCTGTCTTTAGACTCAGAGGTACATTACTTCCCATCTCTGTCAGCCAGTGCATTGCTCCTATAGGCATGAGCAATGCACTGGACTGTCCATCACCTGAGGTTAGTTCCTGGACATCCAATCTCACAGATCATGCTTCATTTCCTCCTTACCAGGGGCTATTAGTGGCCCAGGCTAAGGGGTGCCATACTTGTTGCTAGGGTCAGCAGGACCTTTGTTGATCCAAAGGGACTAATGCCTCCCATTACCACTGGAACCTGTTTGTTACATGGGAGAGCACTGCCTAAGTAAACAGCGATGTAGCAGAACAGGTGAAGCAGAAAGCTTTACTAAAATGGAAAAAAAGAATAAAATTAACTGATGGTAATCAAAAAGCTCCATTGTTTTAAGATCATCTTAATTCAATTCAGTTCAATTTTATTCATATTTTGTTCAAGGAACGAAGCTCTTGGTGGGCAGACTTCTGCCTCAACCGGAATGGTAAAGTAATATTACAGGATTTTATACAAATATGACTATATAATTTTATTTATTGTGACATCAAAAATGAACACAGAATAAAGGCAGGGTTTTTTATCATTTGACAAAGACTGGCCAAAGTTTCTAGCATTATTTGGGGGACTGAGGCAGATGACTTTTTTACGTCTGGAAAAACCACAAATCTCTATGAGACAGGATGATATAAACAGGGCTGCAACCTACGCTGAAGTATTTAATAAATAACACTAGCAGAGATGTACTCTCTGCTGTGGTGGTGATGTTTTTGTCTTAGCAGATGATGTAGGACAGTAGCTATTAACAGTTAGTAACCCTAACAGAGTTATTTTTTTATATTTCTTTCCAGTGAGTGGAAGCCTGTCCAATATTTATTCTTGTCCTGTCTCTTGCTGTTTTCTTTCCGGCTGTGACTGGGCTCTGGCAATGCCTTTGACATACCTTTAAGTGTTTGCTTTGGTCTTTGTCTTGTTGCATAGCTTGTTCACAATCACAGCAGGTGATTTTAGTATGTTAGTAAGTCCAAACTTTATGTCCAAACCCCTGAGGATGGGAAGACACAGCACTCTTAATGTGCAACTGGAACACCAGCGCCCTTGCTGACTCTGCTCTGAATTAGATGTAGCTTCCTGCTAAGGAGAGTTAGCTTGTTCTACTAGAAGGTTATCATAGCTAGAACTTTGAGGTCTGTGTACTGCAGTTTTTTTATGATAGTTTTATTATAGTCACAGACTACTGATTGGTGATTGTTCAATCAGTAATCCAAAATGTCCCTGACTTTTAAATCAGATTATGAGATGCTGAGTATAGCATGTAGTCACAGTAGCTAGTAAGCAGTCACAGTCTAAAGTGACCATTCAATCAAGAAATGCAATGACACATTAACAGTGCAGACAGCACTGTCTGTTTAACAGCTGGTTAAACAGTCCTTTGCAAAATATTCTTATTCTATTATAACTTTATTCAGAAAGAGTAATATCAGTGCTACTGAATGAGACGTTCAACAACCCAGTTACTGTAGTTTTATGAAGCAGCATCACTCCGCATGCACGTTGGCAATTTTATGAACAAGAGTGAACAAGCAAACTTGTTCATAAGGAAAAACTAGAGTTTGCAACAGGATTATATTATAGTAGCCTACACGCTGCTGCCATGAGTATAAAATGTTTGCTAAATGCATAGGTCTTTCATGCATTTTTTATGAAAAACGAGTGCATTATCCTCATTGAACCATAATCTATAAGAGGTAAAGAACACCATTGCACTAAATAGTGATTGAAATGGTTAGTAATGGTAAAATTAACCCAGGAACATCACTGCTGTTCCTGAGAAATGAACATAACAGGTGGATTAAAAATTAGGTCCCTAAACAAACTGCAACTGTAAATACATTATCAGTAAAATCTTCCCAGCCAACCTTTTTTTTTTATCTCCCAGCACAATATCCAGTATTTTGACATCATTTAATGTTTTATTATGGTTATGTGCTGACTCTCATAGCTCTTGGTCAAGACAGAGCAAAAGTTAGTTGGTTCAGAATTAACGTCAGAGCAATGAGAGAGACTGGCATCAGCCAGAACAAAGTGAATCAGAGAATTAAAACTTTATTTTGTGATTGTTGCACTATGGTAAAATTCTAAAGCACACATAAACACAGCCACAACTTTGTTTTAATAAGTTTCTCTTTTTAGTGAAAATATGACTTTATGACATTTACAACTGTACAATGTGCCATAGATGCATGGATGCTTCAGTGATTCCCTGGTCAAGACCTGTCCATAAAAGTCAGAAATGCCTTAATGTCCCTGGAATTTTCTTTGATGTCTCAAAGTAACAGCTTAGCAAGCAGTGAGTGCCAGAGTCTTAGACTACAATAAGGTCTGTGCCTATAATAGCAACCATGTAGTTACGTCGAAACTAGTAGATGTGTATTTGCATGGGCAGCATATTTATAACAAGAAGAGTGAAAGCATAGATTTAAGGAAAAATGCATGTTTTCACTGAGGGGAACGGTAATGATAGGGCCACAGGCTGGAAGATGTGAACAGTGTCATCCACGCTGCATGAAAGTCTCAGAGATACAATGAGACTGCCAAAAATGCTTGGTCAGACAAATGTGGGTCATGTCATATTACTTTGCCCCAACAAGCTTTTTCACATAGAATTACAGCAAGGGCGTGGTTTTGCATATGGATGGTAGGGGCATGTCCCTACCAATATTTGAGCAAACCTGTGTGCATTATATGTGGAGTGAAGTCATATTTGTGCCCTGCCTGAGGCCACATCTGCAGGATGACATTTTAGCATTTGACTGACTGAAAGGGAGGGGGCGATTGGAAGCTCACATTATGTGCAAATATCATATTTGCTTAGAGGACGTGATAGCTTTCATTCAGTGACAACAGTATGTTATCAGGGCTGTTCAGCCATACCTCAAGCATGGGTGAAAATTTTGTCTTTCAGATGACTTGTTCCCTTTCCTTTATTGCCTGCAGTCCCCAGCATTCATTCATTACCGCTTAGTCCCTGGACAGGGTCACGGGGAGGAGGGGGGGGCGGAGCCAATCCCGGGGCCGGCAATCGGGCGAAGGCGGGGTACACCCTGGACAGGATCCATCGCAGAGCTAACACATAGACGAACAACCCACACACATGCACTCCTATGGGCAATTTAGAGACACCAATCAACCTAAGCTGCATGTCTTTGGGAGGAAGCCGGAGTACTCGGAGAACCCACACAAGCACGGGGAGAACATGCAAACTCCACAGAGAAGGGTCTCGGGTGGGACCCGAACCCGGAACCTTCTCGCTGTGAGGCAACGGCACCTAGTCCCCAGCACTCATAACATAATTTTGTCCATGCCACGTCTTGTCCTTGTAGATAACATTATTCCACCAAAAAGATGATGAGACAATAATAGGCTAGATTTTTTACTAACTAGCCTGTAGCCATGTTGACTTAAAAAAAAAAGTGCTAGCTACCTAATGAGACCAGTCTTGACATTGTGGAAAATACCAACCCATGTTATTTAACCATGCTAAGTAATGTCAACTAGCAAGCTAACCCTGTCTTCTGTTAACTACAGGCTAACAGTCATTTGGTAGCAGAAATAAACATAAAATGGATGGATCTATATCAAATTATGAGTTGAATTTCAGCCAGGAAAAACCCATGAAAATGTCACAATTAATGAATTACTTTGTATGCAGGGAACAGCATGAGGCAAGAGAAGCAGAACAGGCTGATGAGGGAACAGGTACATCTTCTGTGTTTCATGCTCTATTTATGAATTATAGTTTTGAATTTAAGGGAGGCATTAAATTTATTTTCAGAATGTTCTACCTTTGCTCATGAGTTTATTTGGAAAGTCATCTTGCATCAGTGCAAGGTTTAGAAGTTCCGTCAACTCATGTTTTAATTATTTTTTGCCCTCAAAAATAAATGAGATCCATAAATACAGATCTTACAGTTATAATAAGAATTAAGTCAAAATCTAACTAGCACTAGCATGAGACTCTAGAACAATGATCACCAACTAAATTTCCAGATGGGCCAGTTGCAGCACATCATCTAATCAAGACAATGAAATTATGGCTGGACAACTTTCTTACTCCATTCTCTCACATGTGAATGGGTGAAACTCAACAGATGACCTCTTCTCAGACAGGTACAGTAAAAGGGAAACTTAATGGCGACAGTTTCCTAAACTTGTGCTGTGAAATAAGTTGCTCTGTCAAAAAGCCCATAATGCAGCAGTGGTGTTTCAAGTGTTGATTTCCCACTACATTGACCCCAGACACTTTGAACCTTCTCCATGACAACCTCTGCTATGGTCTGACTGCACATTCAAAAAAGCTCACTATGTGTTATTCACAGCGCACAAGTTCTGACATTGACAGTTTTAGTGATTTGTATCAGTCATGTGAAGCCTTTAGGAAGGCAGACAGACCATTTGCGTTTGTGTATACTGATATTATTGAACTTCCCCTCATTTCACAAGTGCTGGTGGTGCAAGATTATTTTACTCTGTCAATGCTTTTATTATGTCAAACCAGACAGCAACAACAGTAGCACCTCATCAATAACAATAGAATCTCATCACACCGCCCTGTGGAAATGGGATGGTTGACAGATTTAACTGTCTTAAAAGCCAGTTGGCTAAGCTCATTCATGAACATGGTGGTGAATAGGACCACTGTTTGCCTGCAGTGGTTCTCTCTTTCAACTCCACACCACACACTAGCACTGGATATTCCTCTTTTTTTGGCCTACGGCAGAGAGCCTCATTTGCCCACTGTTGTGAATCTCTCTTCATTGGTGATTTCAGAGACTCCACAGAACTATGGTTCTGAAGTAGTGAAATGGCTTGAAACATTTTTTTAGACGGTCACCTCTCATCATGAGGACTAAAGACTCAAGCATGAGTACTACTTCAATAAATATGTGAAGTTAAAACCTTAGCAATGCGGATATCTTGTCTGGACGAATGATCCCACTACATAGAGAAATAAACCTGATCCTAACTGGACTGGACCTTATGAGGTTATCTCTACAGATATAGCAACAAGTCTCCCTAAAAATCCAGATCAGGATGATGTGGAGAAAGGAGGTGAAGTCATATCAGACAAAAGCCACAATGGTAGTTCAGCATTGTGCCTAAGTACTGAGACAAATAAAAATATACAAGACAAGGCTGGTTGAAAGCAGTGACGAGAAGCGTACGGTTGGTGAGGATAACCAGGAAGCTACACCGCATAAAAAATTAAATAATACATGGTGATGGATTTGATACATCCTCAAGTTGGACCAAAAGTTATTCATTATAATTCTTTAAAGCCCTGTCAAACAACTTGGGACACTTCTTCAGCTCCACTACACCAGCCTGCCTTTCTTCAGGATATGGACATTCCCCAGGTATAGTGCATTGTCTGGGTCCCTCCCCCTGTAGAGCCCTTGAGATGGGTCAGTCTTCTGAGGCTGTCTGCCCTTCTGTTCCCCTCCTATGGAGGATGGGACAGGATGGGTTTCACAGGTCCCAGTTACAACCGCAACCACTCAGATGGATGGGTTTGTCCCTAATATGACACATTCCTGTGGCCCACCCCACACCCTTCAGGACACACTGTATGGAGACCACAGTGCCTTGTGCTATAACTGCCTACCACCACCATTTCCTGTATTGGACTGGTTATGGACACTGAGTCTTTTCTTTGAAGCTATGAAGGACATTGTTAAAAATAAAACAAAAACAAAAAGAGGATTGTATGTCAGTATAGTATAGTTGTATTGATCTTGCTCAGTGACCATCTGCCATGTCTGTTCCCTCACTTGTAAACTGTATGTGAGCCTGGTTCAATAGCTGTTGTAAGAGCCGGAGTCCGATGTGTAGACAATGTAAAAGCTTTGGAATCCAGAAATGCCCTGACACCATGTGTGGTGTGTACAACAGTTTGATAATGTCAGGTCCGCTCGGCACGACCTGCCTCTCTTCTGCCTTTCTCTCTCCTGCTCGCTCTTTTCGCAGGATCAGCGCCTCAGCTGTGTTGCATTTTGTAATCAGTGACTTGTGGGTTGTCGCGCATAGCTGGGGCGTATCACTGTAATCACCCTCCTACCTTATTTATACCTCTGGCGGACACTCCGCCGTCACCGGAGCATTAACTACTGTAACTCGCATACCCTGTAACAGACCTATTGTCGTGGTATGTATGATACGTCATTTGTTTTCCACGCTGACAGTTCCTATGCTGTGGATCACATTTTGAATGTAGGTTATGTGTTTTTTTTGTGTTAGACGCCCACGCTGACAGTTCCTGTGCTGTGCACCTCTTGGTTGTTTTATTTCCATGAGGTTAGCCATGTGTTATTTTTTATATCCACGCTGACAGTTCCTGTGTTGTGGATTACTTTTTCGTTCGCCAGTCCTCCTGGTTAGTGAGTCTATCACCTGTCCGTCCTGTTCCTCTGATTCCTGTTTTTTTTTTTTTTTTTTGCTGTTAGCCTGTCTTCCCCTGCTCGTCCTGGTCTCCTCAGCCATGTTTGCTCAGTCCTAGTTTTATGTATGCTTTGACTCTATTCCTTTTGTATCCCCACCAATAAACCACCATTTTTACTAGTACCTGGGTCGACATTCTTGAGTCCTATCTCAGTTCTCCCTCACCATCCTGGTGAGGGGTACTAAACCTTAACAGAATGCTCTGGCCAACACTGGACTCAGCTGGCTCAGGTGCTAGCCTTCCTTCATCTTCATTCACCAGCCACAGACTGAATCAGCCCCGGTCACATTTTTCAGAGAACTACCTTAGCCCCACAGAAGCCCAGGACATTTACCATCAGTTGAAAGCTCAAATGTTTACCCCTTTTTCTTTTTTCCCTGAGGAAACTCCCAAGCCCTCACTTCCACAGACTCTTTTTCCCTCCATGCGTCTGAGCTCTCTTTTTTTGTCTCCTGTCCCCGAGCCCGCTCCTGTTCCCACCTGTTTTTCCTCCTCGGTTGGCCCTCTGCCCAGGTGGTCCTGGAGGAAGGTAGAGCAGGAGGGCCAACTGACGCCAGCAAACCCTTCAGCAGCCTCCCCACCCCCACG
>NW_018128361.1:92280-96001 GCF_001952655.1 Monopterus albus
CCCCGCCTCCCTCCATTTCCCGAATGGGTCGCCGATGGCGCCGCCCTGCTTCCGCCCCCGGGGGGATTCGCCGCCAACGCCGCCCTGCTTCCTGCACCAGAGGAGTTAATCGACGGCGCCGCCCTGCTTCCTGCACCAGAGGAGTTTGTCGACGGCACTGCCCTGCTTCCTGCACCAGAGGGGTTTGCCAACGGCGCCGCCCTGCTTTCTGCACCAGAGGGGTTTGCCGTCATCCCGGCCCCTGCCTCTGGGTACACAATCCCAGCTGCGCCGCCGCTGCATTCACCATCCCAGCCTTCCTCAGTCCAGCGCCTTGGTCGGCCTCCAGACCAGTGTCTACGCTCTCAAGCCTGGCGCCGAGGTCGTCCTCCTGAATGGCCTCTACGCTCTCAAGATTAAAAATATAACACATATATCATAAACATGAGTAATATGCTCAAACTAGTGTGTAAATATTCTGCAATGCTTACTGTAGTTCATACTGTAACATGCTGTAATATAGTTCCATTACACATAAACACCTATACTCAGAAAAATCTCCTACTCATAATTCTGCAATAATCTGCTGAAATAAAATGAAAATACTCAGTAATATAAATGATTAGATAATAAATGTGTAAAAATGATTATATGTAATTGATTTATCTGTAATGTGAGTATATGAAAATGTGATGTAATGTCATCCAACGTCCGTCCGTCAGATCATTCGCTTGCAGTTTCACTCGGCCGCCACCTGGTAGAGCTCTTCTCTGTCTTCTCCTCTGATGTCCAGCCACTCCATTTCAAGCTCCGTTGCAGCCTGATTCTTCTTCACGTCCTGTGCCATCATTACCATCTGCAGTGTTTTTCTCTCAACTGCTCTAAGTATCACTGACCTCATCACAGGAAGGCAACAACACAGGACAAAACTCATAGCCACTACTCCAATAAAGACAATTACCACTAATCTAACCAGACCCTGTTTCCAGCCACTGGTGGTATTCACTAACCAGTTTATCCAACCCATGTTATTATTCCTTACCAGCATTATCCATTACTTCAGACTTCAAATCCCTAAGCTTTCTTATAGCCTCTGTGAAAGCTCCCTCAGGAGCTGTATGTCCTGGTATATAAGTACAACAGTACTCTCCTATGAGAGCACACACACCTCTTTTTTCTGCTAAAACCAATCAAGCGCTTGTCAGTTCAAGCCAGGACACAGCACTTGTAGCACTCACCTGCTCTCCTAATGCACCTAGAGCCTCATTTGTGTGGTTAATGAATCGCTGTTGGTTGTAAAAAACGTAGTTTATCCATTCAGTGTTTCTATTAGCGGTTACCAAGGGTAAGATAGATTCAAACCCTGATGCAATCTCATGTCTGGCTGGTCCTTTGGGATTCCACGTGGCTGGCCAATAGCATCAAGATACACTCTGGGATCTGGAGAATATGCCCTCTTGCTTCTGACACTACCATTCCTAGCCTGCTCCACCGAGGCAAAGGTAATCAACTCCTGAGCCACCTGTACTCTAGCACATCTACCTTCCCAGTTGATTGGGAGAACTGAATATAAATGTTGACTACCACACCACCAAAAGTGATCAGCTAATGCTATAGTTTGGTCAAAATAAGGACAACCTGGAACCTGCACATACAGAGAACGTCCCCCTAACTGAAGAGCTGGATGCAAGTTTGGCTTTGCACAGTTCAACATGTCCAGCTTCCACCTACACTGGTCAAGACTCACTTCCGGTCAAGACTCACCTTCCCTACAGGTGCAGCTCCTGTTTTTTCAACACACTCAAACCGTCTACTGGTATCAATGGAACACCGTGTGGCATTCCCAGCACTGCACTTCTTTCTCCTATAGTCACATCTTTCTCTCTACATCACTGGATATTAGTCTTCCCCTCTGCTCAGAAGTTGGCCACCAGTTGGTATGATGGTGGGCCCAGAAAGGACAGACACTCAGCCTTGCACCACGGTCGTGGGTTTAAATCAGTCTTTGAGACCTCACGACTACACTCCTGCCAACTGAACACTGTGTTCAGCACAATCTTTCTGACCTAGCCTTGGTACAGATGTAGCAATCTTCTTTCCCATTGAGCTGTCCTGCAAATTGAACCCACCTGTACCAACTATTTTGTTCCAGGATGTCACTAAGACCTCACTCTTCCTCTGCTGCATAATTTTCCCACTGATCAAATGGCACTCCTTTTACTCCTGGCCTAAAGCCATCAGCCCAGTCTGCCACTGTCCTGCGGACCCAATCTATCCTACTGCTATTGGAGTTACCACCCATTCCTTCAGGCTCAGCACTCCTCACAGCAGTCTTCCTTTTGTGTGGCACAGTCTTCTTGTCAGCTGACATTGTCCTCCTTGTTGTAAAGATCACTTCAACTGGCTTCACTGTCATTTCCTCCTGGTTCGAAGCTGGTTTGGCAGTTACAGCCAAAGTCCTCGTGAAAATTGATCTGCTGTCTTGTACTGGTCCACTTGGGGGTTGCAGGACTACAAAGTCTTCAATTGCACTTGTCATTCTGTTGGTGACCTTACTCCATGTGACATTATATGTCTCATTGCGCTGTCCCAATGGTGGCTTAAATCCTACTCTAATCACCCAGACATCTTGCCAATTAACTTCTCTTTCCGTCACTCTGATGGAACACTGATCTTCTCCCCAAGAGTCAGGGGGTCTGCTTGCCCACCATCCAGAAATCCGCTCAATCCCACAAGCACGTCTTCCAGGTATTTGATCTGAATACACAAAAAGACTAAAAGTGTCTATGTTTGAAGTCCAGGGTTGCTTAGACACATGCGCAACCCAAGTGTCATGCTCCGTATATCTCCAATCTTTGTCATTCGATATCCACTCTTGCACACCTGGTCATACTCTATCATCTCCCTTGCTCTCCCTCCTCTGGAGAGTCAAGGAGGTGGAAGCACAGCTGGATCATGACCAATATCACTGTCAGGAGGAGTATCAAGCTCACTCCCCTCCTCTGACACTAGCTGCTGCTCCAGGTGATGTTAATTTTCTTCTTTTGGCACCACTTCCGCCTCAGAGCTGTCTGTGTCCTTAGGGACCTTCACACAGTGGTTTAGATGATACCACATAGGTGAACCTTACACTTGCACTGCACGGACAGTTGCACTGACCACCTTGTATGGACCTTCACATCGAGGAAAGTCCCACTTTTTCCTGAATACTTTAACATACACCAAGTCTCCTGATTTCACTTTGGGCTTTCCATCCTCCTGGACCTCTCTAGCCTGTAGAGAAACAACACGGGAGGAGATACTCCTGTGTATGTTAGTTATTTGCTTCACATATGACTTAATGTCATTTGTCAAAATGTCCAAAGATGGACCCTTCACTGCTCTGTACGCTGGTGAAGGCACTGGCTGGCCAAGCAAAGCCTCTGTGCGCGCTTGCTCTGCATGCCATGAGCGCTACCGGCAAAGCATCTACCCAGTTTAACCCAGTGCTCATGCAAATCGTAAGCAATTTATTTTTCAGGATCCCATTACATCTTTCAACATCACACTGTGAGGTTGGACAATACACACTACCATAATGTTGCTTGATTCCCAGTTTTTGCAAAACACACTTCACTGTTTTGTCCACAAACACCTTCCCATTATCTGAACAGATTTTAATAGGCAAGCCAAACCTTGGACAAACTTCTTTACACAGAAAGTTAGCCACTGTCTCTGCATTCTTGTGCTTAGCAGGTGTGCC
>NW_018128361.1:96022-104814 GCF_001952655.1 Monopterus albus
GCTGAACCAATCTATAACCACCAGCATGTATCTTTTGCCCTGCACTGGTCTGACCATGTCCACAAAGCCCATGGTCAAGTGCATGAATGGGTCGTCTGGGACCGGCAGGTGTCCCGCAAGGGGAACCATGCCCCGTCGAATATTGCACTTCAGACATGTCTCACATCGACTTAAGGCTCTGTCCACATGTTTTTGCAGCTTTGGAGCTCAAAAATTCCACTCTCTAAGTCTCCTCAACACTTCACCTCTGGACTCATGGCTCAACCCATGAGCTTCAGTTATCAACAGAGACAGCAACCCACTAGGGGCCACCAGGAGCCCCTCATGGTTCCTCCACACTCCTTCACTATCTCTGAATGCTCCTCTCTGCACCCATAGCTGAGATTCAGCTTCCGGTATTTCATCTTGTAGCCGGGACAAGTCCTTGAGTGTTATGTGCTCCTCTGCCCCTATGTCATGAAAGACCATGATAGCGCTCTCATCTGCAGAGGCTGCACACTTTACTGCCTGGTCAGCAGCTGCATTTCCTTGTGTGACCACAGAATCATCCTTTTGATGAGCTGCACACTTGATGATGGCAAGAGCCTGTGGCGTCATCATTGCTGTTAACAGCTTCTTGATTTGGTCCCCATGCAACACAGGCGAACCATCAGCTTCCCTGAAGCCTCTTCCTTTCCATGCTGAACCAAACAGATGACAAACCATGAGAAAAAGCTGAATCTGTATACACATTAGCACGCTTGCCTTCAACAAGCTCACATGCATAAGTCAGCGCTTTTCAGCTCTGCCAGCTGCGCAGAGCAGGGCTGTCACATCTGGGTACTCAAGAAGTCTGTGATAGTCACTGAGGCGTTGTATGGTTAACACAAACTTACCTCTCTATCAAGTTCACCAGTTCATGATGAGATAGAATCTCCACAGGATAGCCCATTGTCAGGGCTGATGCTTTCTCATACATCAAATTTGCTGCAGCCAAGTGATGGTAATGTGGATGTCTGATCATTTGGTGAGCAGGAGATCACACCTCCCTGCTGGAATGTGATCTACACCGGGTGTCTGTGTGTGTGTGTGTGATGTTAATTTGTATGTTAAACTGGCCAGGTGGTCATCTCAGGATGTTGGGCCCCCGGTCTCTGCAGGACATCCCAAGATAAAGCAGAACTTGTAATATGTTAAGTGGGTCTGTGTGTGAATGCAAAACAAGCCGACTTGTCTTTGTTAAAATGTGAATTGGCTGTCTGGTCGCGGAGAGGTGCAGACACCAAAGGCAGCTGGAGACGGTATGTGAGTTGTTAGATGTGAGACAATGGTATGAGTTTTATAGATGTGTATTGTATCACTTTGGTATAAAGGGACTGCCCCTTTACCAGTCAGGCAGAGAACTCTGCGTGACTGCAAAGCTGTGTACGACTTCTCTCCATGCTGCATGAAATAAAGAATTCTTCGAAGCTACTCCCGGTCTCCAGACATCTTTATTGGGTCCTGCCCGTTCCCACTACCACACTATCAAGTTCACCAGTTCATGATGAGATAGAATCTCCACAGGATAGCCCATTGTCAGGGCTGATGCTTTCTCATACATCAAATTCGCTGCAGCCAAGTGATGGTAACAAGGTGGCAGCCCCAGCTCAACTGGAGGTAAAGCCACAGAATAATATGCTATAGGCTGCCCATGTGAACCCACTCCTGTTATTTGGGTCAGCACCCCACAGGCGTGGTTCTGTCAACATGACACGTACAACAAAAAGGGTTTCTCATAGTCTGGGAGAGCGAGAGCCAGTGCTTGCTGCAGTAATGTTTTGATTGTCTCAAATGCCATGTTTCCTTCAGAAGTCCATGTCAAATTCCCCCAGAGGTTTCCTGCTTTAACCATGTCTCTCAATGGTTGGACAATAGTGGAATATCCATCAATCCACTCTGCACTGTAGCCAGTCATTCCCAGGAATGTCATCATCTCCTTCACTGTGGTGGGCTTAGGTGTCTTGGACACCACTTGCAACTGTGAGGGGGACACAGCTCGCGTCCCTTCTTGGATCAATCTACCTAAATACTCCACCTGGTTCTGACAATACTGTAGTTTGTCTAGAGAGGCTTTATGTCCTCTCTCAGTTAGCATTGTCAACAGGGTCATGGAGTCTTGGTGGCACGTCTCAAAATCTGGCATGCACAGAGTGATGTCATCAATGTACTGGAGGATAGTGCTCGAGATCTTACCTGCCAAGTCCTCCATGTCCTCTTTCAGGACTTTGTTGAACACATGTGGGCTGTGTTTGAAGCCCATCGGAACTTGCGTATAGGTATAGGAGCATCCCCTATATGCGAATGCAAAAAGGTGCCGACTGTTCTCGCTTAGCGGTACACTGAAGAACGCAGAACACAAATCAACCAGCGTGAACCACTTGGCATCCAATGGAACATTTGACAACAGAGTATGTGGATTTGGAACTTCAGCTTGAAAATCTTCCATGACTTCATTTAGAGCTCGCAGGTCATACACTAGTCTATACTTACTTTTGTCAGCTTTCTTTACTGGCAAAATTGGTATGTTACTGCATGGATTCGGTTCAGCCACCAACACACCTTCTTCCAGCAGGCCTCGTATTGTCTGCTCAATCCCTCCACCTCAGGTTTTAACGGATATTACAGTCTCCATGGAGGTCTGCAACCTGGTCTCAACCTTACCTCCACGTGTTGTGCAGACTTAATGAATCCCACATCAGTTTCATGTTTTGACCATAACTCAGCTGGCACTCTGGCCACCATTTCTTTTTCAACATCTGAAACAACATCTTCTAGCTCATCCTGTAGATCCCCCTTCTCCTGCCATCCAAAACTGGCCGCCTTTTCCAGCTCTTCTACTGGATAAATTGACTTCTTTTCAGATTTCATCACATAGTCACCTCTGAGTCTTAACTGTCACACAGGCATTTGGGCAGCATACGGTGGTTGCTGATCCATTCTCCGAACCAGCTTCTTTTTCTGTTCAAGCTGTTCTTTGACATATTTGACCGTCTTCTCTTGCAGCAGTTTTGCATGATTAATAAACAATTGGATGACAGCGAGTTCTCTTTCGTGCTTACGCACACGCTTTGCAGACTTATCTTTAGCCTTATGGTTTTTTATAACCACCTCCATTTCGCGACATTGATTGAGATCAAATGTTCCATCTCGTGGCCAGGGTGACAGGAGATTTTGCGTTCCGTTGTTCCACTTTCGAGATAAGTTGTCAAATTCCTCGGCCAGCAAAGGGTTTTGCTTACCTACAACCACCACTGGAGACGTGCTCTTCAGTTTTCCAGACTCCATGGCCCTGCTTGGTTATGTTATATGTCTGTAACAAAATATCTATATATTTATATGCCACTGCAATACACTGTTGAATGAATGACAACACCCCAAAATTCAAATGATATGAAAAAAGGTTAATGGGATATGAAAAACTTATTAAATGGATAAATATGAAAGTGCAAATGAACAGCTGCAACCAAAAAACAAATTTAATTAATTGAAGCAACTCTACTATATTAGAGCTGCTGTTCTAGCTTTCTCAATCCTCCCTGTAGCTTAAACCTTAATGGACATAAGTGTCTATATATTGTAAATATAAATGTGCATATACATCTAAAGGAACAAATATAGCATGTGCCAATTAGCAAAAATAGCGAAAATAGACTTTTATTTTAACCCTCAGCTGCTTTAACTCGCTTTTTTCCTTTCAATCCTGGTTGAGCTGCTCTACCTTGTCTGTGCTCCTTTGCACGTCACACATGCAACTCTCACAAAAACTACTGAAGGGTGGGGGGAGGTGGAGCCACAGCCCAGAGCAAGCCACCACTTCCAGTATACTGGAGGACAAGCTACAGAGCGGATTGCTGACAGACTGGACAGGCCTACCCCAAACTGCGCACCCTCCCCTCCTCTAACACTAAATTGTAGTGTTGGATCTGTTGGACAGATATGCACGGACAGCACAGCCAACCACAGTGACAGAGAAAATTTTACCACTTATGCATTTATCACCACAACTACAATTACCAATAATCAATAATCAGTCTTCATGCACAAGCCAGCTGTCACACTGCAATTCGCTCTCCCCAGACCATGACATCAACAGCAAAAAAAGAACCACAAGATTATAAACCTCTAAACATAAATCTTATAAAATATAAACTGCACAAACACTGAACTTATGATAACAACAACAGAAACAACGAAAACAACAGGAATATAATAATATACAGTTATCAACACACCAGACTCCTTTACCACACCCAAAAACATGCACGTGGCTCTACATACGTTGTTAAAATACTTGCCTTCACGCACACACACAGTGAACACTCATATGAACAGTGAGCTACATGCACACATACATACACACACAAAGCGGACCACACCCAAAAGCAAAACTGCGCAGTATAGCACAATGTGAATACAGTATATTTTCAGTATATCTTTAGCCTATATAAACCTTCAATATTACACAATATACATTTCTTGAGCAAACTTTTTCACATTTCAGAAAACATGAAGCAATTTACAACGCATATACACAACCAGTCAGCATACTCACATCTGACCCTGCACACACACTCCTCTCAACACACTAGAAAAGTTTATCTCAACACACACAGGCCTGTATTCAAACACACACCTTAAGTCCGGACTTTTATTTAGAAACTTCACAAGCGCTTGTAAGTGGGCTTTTACAGCTGGCCAACAACACCGTATGACCAGGCCCTGAAAGGCAGGCCAAGCTCGGTCCAACTGATCAGGTCCAGCCGATACCCAGCGTCATACCCCTCGCAGTTTAACTAATTCAATTTATTACTCGCCAAACTGTTAAGTACACCAAACAAATTTAACCTAAATGGTAACTGCGAGGGCGCAAGTCGTCTGCTTCTAAAGATACTATTATAATTTCACCAGTCACTTAACATATGATTTAGCTTATCCAAACAGGTTGACTACTCTTTGAGCTCCAAACGACTGTAGACCCACAAGCAGTACAAATCTTGCTCTGCAGCCTTATCATAAAGTTTTTTATTTAAATCCCTACCAGACACTCATATTTATAGCTCACAATTTAGCTTCTCCAAACTGGTCTGTCATCTTAAAAGTTTTAACACCCAATTGGCTGCAGTTCTCTCTTAATTTCCTTAAAACAACAACAATAACCAGCACAACACACAGTTACTTAATTAGCAAGTGTTAGTAAGTCATATATACAATGTCAAAGTCAGTACTGGCGATTCTATCTCCAGCCCTCTTTTTCCTTTTTCTCCCTTTTTCTTTTTTTTTCTCAATGCACGCAGATACTTGATGGAGAACCAATCAGGAGATAAGTTTAGGTTTAAAAATAAACCTAGCGGCACTCAACAAAGCACTCCGAAGGCACAGAGAGAGCAATTCATCAATTATATGAAAAAGGCAACTCACCTTTTTTTAGTGGCCACTTGTGAAAAGCCAGCTCTGCACCCAGGAAGCCGCTGCCAGGTGTCGGACCCCTCTGAACGGCTCCCACCAACCAACAATTCAGGTCTGCGGTCGCATGAATCGCTCGCCAGTCTGTAGCCGCAAGAATCAATACACAGGGAGAATCACTACAGTGCCAATTATCATTTATTGAACAATATTTTATGATTATGATTGAGAGAGCAAGAAACAGAATCACCTGTGCCAGTCTGAGTCTCTGCAGAGGAAGTCAGGCTGTCCATCACCGGTTCTAGTCTTCTCCTCAGATCTTCACACACGCACCTGATCAACTCTGCAGCTAACTATGTGGCCATTCCCCACTTCCTGTGATTGTCCAGATCTTGACGTCCAACCGGGCCCCCACCCTGGTTACACTTTTCTATTTTGGGAACCCACGGCATACTGTGCTAAACAACAGGAAGTTTGGCACCCAACGTCCTTGCAGAGACCCGTACAAAAGAACAGAAAGTTCACCCTAACCATACTACATATTGTGCATCAACTAATATTAACTATATTCTAATTATATTCAGTTTGCTTTAACCACTACAATGGCATTCACAGTGCCGTCCTTTTCATAAACGTCCAAATGAAAAGGCTGTGAGTAGTCAGGAGCATGCAAAGCACATGTATGTGCCAAAGCCTGTTTAATGGCAACAAAAGCCTCCTCTGCTTGTGGAGTCCACAGCAGAGTAGAACCATAGTTCTTGTAGCCCGCCTCTGTAAGCATGGCACAGAGAGGTGCCACAAGACCGGTGAAATCGGGCACAAAATTCTTGCTGTAATTAATAAGCCCTAAGAACTGCATCATGGTCTTAACAGTGGTGGGCTTAGAATGTGAGAGAATATCAGTTTTTTGTGACTCATATGCAAGCCAGAAGCAGACACCACACATCCCAGAAAGGAGACTCGAGGCCTCCCAATCTGCAGTTTGTCTTTGGAGACCTTGAAGCCATTCCTGGCTAAATGTGACAGCAAGGATCCAGCGGCTGTCGTTATGGTCTCTGTAAAGATTGAGGGGGAATCAATGAAACCCTGCGGCAGCCGCCAGTAGGTAAATTGTTGTCCTTGATACATGAAAGCAAACAAATCACATGAGTCAAGGTGCAGTGGCACAGAAAAAAAGGCATTTGCCAGATAGAACAATGTACATGAAAAACTTGTGTGATGAGCTTACAGCATTGAGCATGGTATAAGGATTTGGAGGGGCATAGTTTGTAGGGACCACAAGTTTGTTTACAGATCAAAGGTCATGAACCATTCTGTAGTCAGGTTTCCCAGCTTTAAGCACCGGATTTATAGGCGTGTTCCAAGAAGAAAAAGCAGGAATTAAAACTCCTGCTTGCAAAAGCCCTTTAATTGTGTTTTGGATGCCACTAATTTGCTTCAGTGGATACTGAGCTCTGTACACTGGTACCGCCCCAGCACGTAGAGGTATGATGATAGGCTCCACATGGAGAAGTCCCACATCTGTAGGACCAGAGGACCAGAGAGAAGTGGGCAAACTATCTAACAATGTCTGGGTGAGCGGGTGATCTGTTCTCTCTGCCATGACTCCTGGGAAGAAAACACTTTTCCAATGTTAATGACAACTGTGAGGAATGTTTAATAGCATAACACTGAGTTGAAGGCTGAAAAAACCTTAGAAAAAATCAACTGGACTTAGATTTCTAGATCGAAGACGTTTCACCTGTTAGGTATTTTTAGTCAGATAGAGATTGGTTAGATACTTATACCAAAATTCTGTTGATGTGTGGACTGCCCACTCTCGACGCTTTAAATTGGATTCAAAATAGTAAGGATAATAAAACATATTTGTTTTTGAATGATGTGCAGATCTGTTCCCTGACACATGTAAGAGTTAACAAGCACATAGACTCACTTTGAGGGATAGTAAATGAGTGCCGTGATTACAGAATTTGATACCAATAAGGGACGTAAAATTCACATTTTATAAGTGAATTTCTGCTACCTAGTAGCAGTTGTCTCCCCAAATTGTCTGATTCCTTTTTGATTTCCCTCCGGCTGGAGAATAGACAGAGAGTCATCTCAACTGAAGAGATGCTCTTTGATACATTCCACACGTAATAACGGCACAGGGAAAAGTCCAGTTTGTTGTTTTTCATGGAATGTGTGGGAGGTTAACTGCATAACAGGCTGATTAAAACGTTGTTCACAGGCGTATCAGAGCTGAACAAATAGGTTTGGCTGTGAGAATTCACTGTGACTCAACGTGCCTTGTGCAGCTGTGTACTGTGTCCGGGTGGAATAGATTAGTGGGGAACTGTATTAGCTTATGGTAGCGGCTGTTCTTGTGAGATAAAACGGTGTTAATCGGCTGGAAATCAACCCCCAGGACCTGCGCGCATCAGAAATTAGTCTGATGTAGGAGCTTCACAGAGTCAGCTGTTTTCACTGGGCCCAGAGCCTCTCATAACGGACTGCGTCACATGTGGTACATATTTTCATCAAGGCTGATTGTAATGTTATTCAGGACTGGCAGAAATGCAAATCTGGGTCTTTAGGTGCTATTTTGTATCAGCTGTTAAACAAATGGCTTGGCACATTGAATTCAAGCCAACATTGTAGTGAAACACAGAGATTTGTAACATGGTCTGAAAAGATGTGTGAAAAGGGAATGTTTAGTGCCTATGACGAAGCTCCCCCAGAAGAGGGAGCTGTAAGACTGTATATTAAACAGGCAGCACTCTCAGCTGCTAAAGCACGTCTGCGTAATAGTAGAGCGTCTTTATTACAGAAACACAAAACAGAAGCTAAACTTAAAAACTGTGAGATATTTCTTCATGACTGTCTCTGTTTTTTGGCTGAATTTGAAAAAATTCAGAAAACCACAGCCAGTGTAAAGGAAGCACAAATGTCTGGCACTTTCTCCGGTGACACACATACAGACAGAAAGCAAGTCTCACAGACGCATACACACACAGATTTAGATAACAGCTCACAGAAGCCTCAAGGTCATTTACAGACTGTCTCACCCCCTCCTCCCTCTCAAGCTTCTTTGCAGGAAGGAAGCTGGGACACAAAATTTCAAAGTAATGCACAACACCAGATGCCATTAGTTACCCCTGCCGTGAGTAATCAACATATTTTGCCACTAGTTGTTGTCCATGGGGTAATATTACAGACAGCTGCTTTTCCCGGTGGTGAAGGTGACTGGTGTGGGGCTCAGCGATATTTAGACGGTGTGAAAGCGGAGTCTGAAGCACAGACTGCCACTTTCAGGAATGAAGCTTGCGCTTCTGGCCATGGTAGTGCTTCTGTAGTTTCAGATCCTGTGAAAAAGTTGCAAAAAGCGT
>NW_018128361.1:107441-108362 GCF_001952655.1 Monopterus albus
CGGGCTCCCCTAGAGATGCTATTCCCCCGTCCTTATTTAAGGAGGTCTTTTCTTGTGTAGGAATGCTGGTTCTGGCTATTATTAATAGCAGTGTATCCTCTGGAGTTGTCCCTCGACATTGTAAACATGCAGTTGTGCAACCTTTGCTTAAGAAGCCAGGTCTTGATCATTCTATTTTGAATAATTTTAGGCCTATTTCCAAGCTGTCTTTTATTTCAAAAATTTTAGAAAAAGTGGTTTTTATACAGTTGAAATCCTTTTTAGATAAGCATAATATATTGGAGATTTTTCAATCTGGTTTTAAAGCTCGGCATAGTACAGAGTCCGCATTGTTAAAGGTTTTTAACGACATCTACTTGACAACAGATGGTGGTGGCTACGTGATTCTTGCCTTGTTGGATCTGACTGCTGCTTTCGACATGGTTGACCATGACATCCTATTATCTCGACTTGAGGAGATAATGGGCATCCGTGGTACTGCCTTGGAGTGGTTCAGGTCTTATCTGTCGGATAGGACGATGTCTGTTGGTATTGCTGATGTTGAGTCCTCGTTCACCCCGTTGGTATCTGGGGTTCCGCAGGGCTCAGTTTTGGGCCCCTGCTTTTTTCTTTATATTTACTTCCTCTTGGCTCTATTTTCAGAAAACATGGTGTTTCTTTTCATTGTTACGCGGATGACGTGCAGATGTACATGCCAATGAGGGGAAGGGACACATCCTCAGTTGTTTCTTTACTGTCATGTTATGATGACGTTAGGAACTGGATGGCTTTAAATCTACTGAAGTTAAATGACACAAAAGCTGAAGTTATAATGTTTGGCCCAAATAACTTTGGTGATTTTCCCCCAGTTGATTTGGGTTGCTTAGAACGGTACGTGCAGTCGACCGTTACAAACCTGGGTGTTAAAATAGACTCTGATTT
>NW_018128361.1:108768-109274 GCF_001952655.1 Monopterus albus
GCTGCTCTTGGAGACACCGAGGGCTAGGCGGAGACTTAGGGGGGACAGAGCATTCTCTGTGGGGGCTCCTAAGTTGTGGAATGCATTGCCCCTTTACATTAGGCAGGCCCCCTCGTTGTCCACTTTTAAAACTTATTTGAAGACTCATCTGTACCGTTTGGCGTTCGAACCAGTATGAGCCACTGTCTTATTGAGCTTTTTTGTTTTATGATGGGTGGTTGTTTTAGTGTGATCCTGTTTTATAAATAAACTATATAAATAAAGTTGATGATGATGATGATGATAATCAGATGCCTCAGCAATAGGGCTGCCGAAAGTCTGTAACAGGTGATTCTCTGAGTCCACAGACAATGTTTCTTGAACCACTAGTCAAAGTGACTATCAACGGTCGAGATCATCTGTGCTTGATTGACTCAGGAGCAAGGTACTTTAAACTTGCCACTCCCACCTTCAAAGCGTACTACATCTGTTATCGGCTTCTCGGGTTTGAAAGCGGAGTGGCCATT
>NW_018128361.1:112527-114666 GCF_001952655.1 Monopterus albus
GAGAGAGAGAGAGAGAGAGAGAGAGAGAGAGAGAGAGAGAGAGAGAGAGAGAGAGTAGTCCTACACTGAGAACTACTAGTGTTGCTATTGAAATGAAATATAAAATGTAAACAGCAATTATGCAAAAAAGCATAAAAGATATCAAAAATCTGTGTACAGTATGAATAGCTGAAGACTTGTTGATTAACTGTTGACATGTTATCAGAAAGATTTCAGTTTGTTCATGTTAATGACGAATGTTCCACACAAACTGAAGTTAGTCACGGCGTTCCACAGGGCTCTGTGTTAGGTCCAATTCTCTTCACTCTATACATGCTCCCTTTAGGCAATATTATCAGGAAGGATGTCTCCTCTTTCCCGTAGTGTGTCCTCTCTCTCTCTCCCTGAACTTTTCTGCAGGTTGCCCTGGCTCTGGAGCTCTACGTTTCTGATGAGCAGTCACCAGCCACATCGACCTGATCAGTGTTTGATTGTTGTGTCTTGTTGCTTTTCTTCTTTTGTCTCTCTTCTATCCACTCACCCCAACCGGTCGAGGCAGAAGGCTGCCCACCAAGAGCCGGGGTTTGTCAGAGGTTTCTTCGATAGGGAGCTTTTCCTCCCCACTGTCGCCAAGTGCTTGCTCAAGGGGGATTTGTTGGGTTTTCCCTCTGTAATAATAGTGATAACAGTAAGGTCTAGACCTTACTTTGTAAAGTGTCCTTTCGTTGTGATTTGGCGCTATACAAATAAAATTTCATTTTTGATTTGACACGGTGTTTCTACCGGAAAATATGCCTAACTTAATAAGATGTGAAAATATTTCCCATTCCTTAACAATAACCACATGTAGTCACATGACCACATACAAACTGGCAGCATAGTGGGAAAAAATCTTCAGCTGTGGTAAACAGGGAATGAAAACATAAAAATGGCAGAGGCATCTGTCTCCAATACTACAAAAGAAGAGGATGAACACCCCTGGCCTCATATACAAAGCATGATTAACTTACACACAGTGCAAAAGAACAGCTTCATAATGCGGTGTCTTCTCTGTCTGCCAAAACAGACAGACATTTCAGCATATAAAAATTCGATGTTTAACCTGAGGAAACATGTCACGGTAAGTCTAGCTGTTTCATTTAATGTTGCAATGTTAGCATATATATGTCTGTACAGATTATCAGTCATCCAGGTCATAATAAACTGAAAAAAATCAACTGGACTTAGATTTCTAGATCAAAGACGTTTCACCTCTCATCCAAGAGGCTTCATCAATTCTGACTAACTGGTGTTGAGCCAGAGATATATATCCCCCTTGGTAGTGTTTCAGTCCTTTGAAGGTCAACAATATCCCTTAACGACTAAGTCGTTGCAGCCCGGGATGGGTGAAAGTCGTTACCTGTCTTTGAAACCTCCCCTGTGGACCGACGCCTATTGTCCTGGTGGGCATGTTTGGGCAGAGATCTCAAAACAGGATTGTAGATGGAAGACAAGTTGTGTCTTAGTCCACCACCACTATTTAGTGAGGGGTGTTCTATTTTTACAAAAATAGCTTCCTTAACTCCTCTCCCAAACCAGCGATGGTTTGAGTTTCAGTTGATGGTTTCAGTTTACTATGACCTGGATGACAGAGAATCTGAAGTAGCAGCAGAGCTGGCCTGGGGATTTGTAAAGAACCGTCACCACAGACCACAGATCCAGGACTCTCAGTGAAGCATGGAAGGCTGCACTTCCTGTACCCCCATTGCAGCTCTGCCAGCGCGGCTAGCTCATCCATTCATCTCGGAGGGGAGTGGACCGATGGCGAACATGGCTCATACCTCCATTTCCTCCCCCGGCGCCTCACTCCAGCCCCGCAGTCCCACCTCACCCGTCGCACCACCTCGCATCCCCGTGGAAAATCCCCTGCAGCTCACCACAAGGAGCTCGTAAGGATTGCTGGCAATGATGGCCGACTGTTAGCAAACAGGGTCCTCCCCAGGCAGACTCAAAACCTTGTAAAAAGTATAAAAACATAATGCAAATGCAATAAAACTTGTATTCCTGGTAGCCCAACTCCCAAAAGTTTACGGGAAAATGACATAGCACAAAAAGCAACACAAAAAACCTAGAGAACTCAAAAAAAAAAAAAAAAACAGTGAAAGCTCCACGCAGCCAACT
>NW_018128361.1:117290-126559 GCF_001952655.1 Monopterus albus
TTAGTCTGACCCGTCACCCAGGACCTGTTTGCCTTGGGAGACCCTACCAGGGACATATAGCCCCTGACAACATAGCTCCTAGGATCACTCGGGTACTCAAACCCCTCCACCACAATAAGGTGGCGGTTCAAGGAGGAGTTATCTTGACTGATGGGTTTTTTTCTTTTTTTTTATTGAAACAAAGTAACACATTAACAAAACTGTACCGAACATGGGAGACAAGACAACAGTTACATGACATTACAAAAGGATATAGAGTGTTTAACGAGGGTGTTGTGTGTGAAGTGTGGGTATTTCCAACTTATGCAGTCTATGAAATGCAAGAAAGGGAAAAGGGGGGGGAAGTAAATAAAAGAAAAAAATTACCAATTATAATGGTGGTAGCAGTACTACTAATAAAATAAGCTTGTTACATTTCTATAGGTTGGTGGGAATGTGCGTGACCTCAGCCCCAGGTATTTGATTCAAGTTGAAATGTGTTAAAAATGGGTTCCATGTGTCATAAAAAGCAGATAAACTATTCTTGTAAGTGAATGTCATTTTCTCTAATGTGATGTATTCTATCAGAAGGTTGGTCCAGTGGTTTATGTGTAGTGATTTTTTTGATTTCCAATTTTGAAAGATTGTTTTCTTGGCAAGGTTTCACCTTGACTGATGTTCAAGAAATATTTCCTGGGGACACCATCAGTCACCTGTTACCGGTTCTGGGCAGCCCTAATGTTGAGGCAACTGGTGTGAGCCAGGTGCTTGATGATCGGCTGATGGTGGGAACTGCTGAACATATCCATCCTGTGGAGGTGGGTAGACCTGATGCTGATATCGCTGCGACTGCTGATATAAAAAGGGACATTTACACGACCAGTGTTCCTTACAAATCCAGCACCTGTCATCTCTTGATGGACCTATTCTGAGAGTCTGCTGTGCATATGGCTGTACAGCATTCTGCACAGGCATTTGGTTAGCTACAGTGGCTTTAATTTGATTAACTTTGTCCTGCATTTCCTTCAACTGCGCTTTAGCTAACTGTGCCTGCAAAGAAGAAAGCTCCTTTGCATTCTTTTCTTGTGCTTCCAGCTCATTGTCAATATACTGAGTGACATAAGCTGACCACTGCTCAAAAGTAAATGTGTTGAGTCCCACCACCTGTCGCAGAAGATGCTGTATGGATACTGGGAATGAAGCCTCCACACCACTGTGAAATAGCGCCCCCCATGGTGCCACTGACATCTGGGTCCTCACCAGTGTGGTTCTGCCAGAGTTCACGAACTCTGAGCAAATACTGACTACCTCTCTCACACTTTTGAGGTGGAATTCTACACAGCTCAACAAAGCGCACCTGTACTGGGAATTTCTGGCGTATCACCAGCCAAAGCCTATGAATTTCAGTATGGAGCACAGCATTATCATGATCCCTGGTAGTATTTGCCATTAATTCTATCTCCCGTAACATGCTCAAAGAAGTACAGGCTGTAAAAACATGATGAAAATCTCCAAGTGCAGGAACAAATCCTGCACAAGCACCTAAAAAGGCTTTAATCCATGGTGCGCCCCTCTTTTCAATGTCAGGTAGCTGGGATTTAACCATGCTCATGTCTTGGAGGCTAAAAGGAGTGTAGGTTTGTGTTATCCCTCCATGAGGTGAAGTGGACTGAAGCAATGGCAGCTGGTGTGAGGGAATATCCAAACAATCATGGATGTTCCCTCGCCCTCTCTGCGTTGTGATGAGAAATCATGCACTGTGCCATTCCAGCTGAAATCACTACCATGAGACATTGCTGGCACTGACACATCACGAAGGTTCCTTTCTTCTTCCTCTCTAAAAGAAGCTGAAGCACACATTCTTATGTCCAGGGGTTAGCATATCATGGCCTTAGAGTACTGACCCCAAAGAGTCAGGTTTACACATTTTCCACTCTTGAACAACATTTGCAGACATATTGAAAATTATGCACACTGGTGTTTCAGCTAGAATGGTCGCTACCCAGAACTGCTGATCCAGTCAAGAAGCTCCTACACCAGAACTAGCTTCTGATGCGCGTGACTGCTGGGGGTTCTCCCAATCAACAGTTCTGTTTTAATTCCACTGAATATGCCATCACCCTAAATTCTACAGTATAATACAGTTTCCCCATAGGCTATACCCAGCCCCCGGAACCAAAGACAGTTCTGCCCGAGGCACACTGTTTCACACCAAATTCTCCCAGTAGCACTTGTTGCTATGGGATACACATGTGACAATGTTCAACAGCCTTCGTGCAAAAAATCCACCCACAAGGTATCAAAAATAAAAAATATTTCCCTGTGCCCTCAATCATTTAATGAGCAGTGATTGTCTTATAAATATTTAGACATTCAGGAATGTGCTCCGCTCGGAGAAGGGCTCCGCCTCTCACTTCTGCCTTCCCAGCAGAGCACAAAAAATCCTAATACTTTAGGAGACAACCGTCAAAATTTGTGGTTATCCACTTATTAACATGGATTTTACATCTTTTATAGTCATCAATTTCTGTAACTAGGGCACTTATGTTTCTATCCCTCAAATGAGAATATGTGCTTGCAACCTTATGTTTGGCAAAAACAATGATCAGCACATTTCAAAATAAAAGTGTTATTTTACCCTTATCTTACCAGTAATTGTTCAATTTTTAAATCGGGAATTTACAGTCCACACAGATCAACTAAATTGTGTAAAATCCAATATGCAGGAATTCTGTACAAAAGGCTCCTGCTCACCTGTTATTATTGCTGGCAAATGTTGATCAGTGAGTCCGTTCACTCTCGACTGGAATCCAGCTCAGAATTCAGCCAATTCCGAAGGTCATGGCACCAAGTTGTAATACCCCCGTTCTTTTATTAAACAGATCTGAGTAAGGAAGGAGTCCGACTTTCTTCATTTTAGTGATGAATTATTTTTATAGCCAAAAATAAAAATTACAGAACACAATCGCTCCCTACTCCAGACAAGCTGCTGGAAGAAAGGAGCTCCTGGAAACAGAGCCTAATACATTTCTAAGTTTTTAGACTAACACCTTACACAAAAAGATTACAAAGCATCATGAGATGGAGACAGTCCAAAGACTCCATCTCTTATCTAGAGCTCCAGTTGCATGGAGCCGCTGGCCATAACAAAATGCAGAATTCCATGTGTGTGTGTGCGTTTGTGTGTGTGTGTGTGTGTGTTGTCACATGGTGCGTAACTAAAACATTCATTCAAACATAATTCTAATACAGAATGAATACAAGAAAACAATTGGTGTCAAGGTACACTTTTCAGAATCAATATTGTCTTCTAACCTTGAAGCAAAGCAGACTAGAGCAGACTTTGAATCTTACTAAACTGCATTACTAACACAAAGTCTAACACATTGTCTAATAATTATCTGACTGATTTATTAATTTCTAACATACTCGAACAGAGTACAAGGGGTAAAGTCACAAGATCACCAATGTCAGGAGGATTCATCATCTGGGAAGCATGAATGTCTGTGCCAGGAAAATTCATCCAATAGTTGTTGGTCTGGACCAAAGTGCTGGGACAAACTGACAGAGCTGACATTACCACTGCTATAGCGCCATGCCACTACTGTACTTAAAAAAGTACACATTTCTCTAGTGCTTCAAATTACTGTTGACTTTATCAGTAAAGACCACAATTTTCCCCTTATCTTAACCAAGTGCTATGAGTTGCCATAAAACCATAAATCATCTGTTATGAGTGGATAATGAAGGAAGTCCAATACATCATCAGTAAATGAGTTACTGACAGGTTCAGTGTGTAGGTTAGTGGTAAAACACAACTTTTAGAAGACAGGATTAGATAAAGGATAAGCCTTCTTATCAGTCAATCATTATCACACTGTTTCTCAAATGGAACATCTGATCCAGTACATGTGGTTAAACGTTCTTTGTACTCTTCTCCATGGAGGGTTTCTCTTGCGTTCACTGATGCCTCGGCTGGGACCATGGTGCTGTCTGTCTCACTCACACTGCTCCCGTGACTGTGCTGAAATGCTCTGGTTATTTTGGTTTCAGTTTATGTACCACATACAAGCTACCATAGCCAGGCCCCATGAGTGTATGCTCAATATGACACTCTCCTAAACTGAGACACACCCCCTTTTCCATGTCCTTATGTGACCCGACAACCTCATTTAAGCCATCTTCAGACACACACACAGACACACACTTTTTCATTCTCACTCACTCTTTCACAATGTAACACACACCCACTGACCTCTGAGCGGTTGTCCACATCAGTCACTGATTGTATGCAGTTTAGTTAGCAAAGTGTTGAGTATATACAGTGGTGTGAAAAAGTGTTTGCCCCCTTACTGATTTCTTATCTTTTTGCATGTTTGTCACACTGTAATGTTTCAGATCGTCAAACAAATTTATATATTAGTCAAAGATAACACAAGTAAACACATCATGCAGGTTTTAAATGAAGGTTTTTATTATTAAGGGAAAACAAAATCCAAAACTATAGAGCCCTGTGTGAACAAGTGTTTGCCCCCTAAACCTAATAACTGGTTGGGCCACCCTTAGCAGCAACAACTGCAATCAAGCGTTTTCGATAACTTGCCATGAGTCTTCCACAGCGCTGTGGAGGAATTTTGGCCCACTCATCTTGGCAGAATGGTTGTAAGTCAGCCACATTGGAGGGTTTTCGGGCATGAACTGCCTTTTTAAGGTCATGCCACAGCATCTCAATTGGATTCAGGTCAGGACTTTGACTAGGCCACTCCAAAGTCTTCATTTTGTTTTTCTTCAGCCATTCAGAAGTGGACTTGCTGGTGTGCTTTGGATCATTGTCCTGCTGCAGAACCCAAGTTCGCTTCAGCTTGAGGTCACAAACGGATGGCCGGACATTCTCCTTCAGGATATTTTGGTACACAGCAGAATTCATGGTTCCACTTATCACAGCATGTCTTCCAGGGCCGGAAGCAGCAAAACAGCCCCAGACCATCACACTACCACCACCATATTTTACTGTTGGTATGATGTTCTTTTTCTGAAATGCGGTGTTACTTTTACGCCACACATAATGGGACACACACCTTCCAAAAAGTTCAACTTTTGTCTCGTCTGTCCACAGAGTATTATCCCAAAAGTCTTGGGGATCATCAAGATGTTTTCTGGCAAAACTGAGACGAGCCTTTATGTTCTTTTTGCTCAGCAGTGGTTTTCGTCTTGGAACTCTGCCATGCAAACCATTTTTGCCCAGTCTCTTTCTTATGGTGGAGTCATGAACACTCACCTTAACTGAGGCAAGTGAGGCCTGCAGTTCTTTGGATGTTGTTGTGGGGTCTTTTGTGACCTCTTGGATGAGTTGTCGCTGCGCTCTTGGGGTAATTTTGGTCGGCCGGCCACTCCTGGGAAGGTTCTCCACTGTTCCATGTTTTCGCCATTTGTGGATAATGGCTCTCACTGTGGTTCGCTGCAGTCCCAAAGCTTTAGAAATGGCTTTATAACCTTTTCCAAACTGATAGAGCTCAATTATTCTCTTTCTCATTTGGTTTTGAATTTCTTTGGATCTCGGCATGATGTCTAGCTTTTGAGGATCTCTGCAGTCCCCAAGCTTTAGAAATGGCTTTATAACCTTTTCCGGACTGATAGAGCTCCATTATTCTCTTTCTCATTTGTTTTTGAATTTCTTTGGATCTCGGCATGATGTCTAGCTTTTGAGGATCTTTTGGTCTACTTCACTTTGTCAGGCAGGTCCTATTTAAGTGATTTCTTGATTGCGAACAGGTGTGGCAAGAGAAATTGAACTCAGGTGCGATAAACCAGTGTTTTGACAGGGGGGCAAACACTTGTTCACACAGGGCTCTATAGTTTTGGATTTTGTTTTCCCTTAATAATAAAAACCTTCATTTAAAAACTGCATGATGTGTTTACTTGTGTTATCTTTGACTAATATATAAATTTGTTTGACGATCTGAAACATTACAGTGTGACAAACATGCAAAAAGATAAGAAATCAGTAAGGGGGCAAACACTTTTTCACACCACTGTATGTAGGAGTGAGGAATCACTCCTACATGTATAATCATCTATAGATTATACACATCTGTGGAGTCCAGCAATTTTTAGTAATCTCTACTGTTTATGGGTGCAGAGCGTTTGCATTTTCGAGAGTAGCTCTGACATCATAAGGACTGGAGTTAGGCAGCGTTCACACCACCCATGCAAAATAGGTAGTATTGAAGCTTGGTGATGTAGTGAGCACTTGCAGGGTTAGTTGGTGGTAAATGGTGGTGTAGACGCTGGGCTAATTTAGGTGTGCAAATGTGAGCAGCAGGGATGCGGTGATGGCTCTGCGGGTGTTGAAGATGTCCGTAAAGGAAGGCAGAGGAGCCCCTGTGCTCAGCGTGATGGTCTTGGAGATGTTGCTGCCGACTCGCACATTTTGTGTTTTCTGCGTCAGCAATGGGTCCCCTGGGTCTCCATGATCTTGCTGGCTGTTTTCACTATGCATTGAAGGGTGCTTCTACAGGAGGCAGTAAGGCTCCGTACCACACAGTGATGCAGCCAGTGATGATGCTCTCAATGGTGCCCTGGTAGAAAGAGCGCATGATGGGGGGTGGGGCACTGGCTCAACTCAGTTTGCGGAGTAGAGGTGTGTTTGAGCTTTCTTGGCCAGTGTTATGTTGTGGTTGGTCCAGGAGAGGTCACCAGAGATGTGCACTGTAATATTTGAGTGATATAAACTTAAGTTTCTTGTCTTATTTTTTTATACCTTACTTATATATAGCACTATTGCATTGATGAATGCTAAAACTGCCTAGTCTTTCCTGTCTGTTAAAGAATGTGTATGCAGGAAGTCTGCACTTTGAAGTTGACTAAATGTCTGGTATTTACTTGTTTGTTTGTTAGGGTTTTTATAGACAAGATATCTGCCCTTTGAAGATGACCAGATGTTCGTGTTTTTGTTAGCTACCGCCTGACATGACAACACTCCACACACCATTTGATTAGCATATTTAGTAGCTGATGTGAGCAGAAGTTGGCCTGCTTACACCTATGGCCAATAGCATTAAGATACGTGTAAGTCTAACCTCTGTCCGGGGAGCTTCCTGCTCACGAAGATAAATGGAACTACAGACTGTCACTCTTTGATGACAGGGTTCCTGCGGAAGTTCTATCACTCGGAGCCCAGCGCTGTACTGCTTTACCAGACCAGACCAGACTTCGATTACATTTTCTGTTGCTTTTATACAGTCCTCTTCTGTTTTTGTTCTCGGGCTTTCAGTTAAATAACTGGGTCTAACAGCACCCCCAGGAACTTGGTGCTGCTCCACTACAGCACTATCGATGGCCAGTGGTGGATGCTTTAAAGGTTTTCTCATGAAGTCCACAATGACCTCTTTAGTCTTCCCCACACTGAGGGAGAGGTTGTTGTCCTTACACCACTGGACCAGTTGGCACAACTCACTCCTGTAGTTGGCCTCATCATTGTTGGTAAATGAGGCCATATACAGTCGTGTCATCCGCAAACTTGACAGTGTGGTTGGTACTGTAAGTTGGCACACAGTCGTGGGTCAGCAGTGTGAAGAGCAAAGGGCTGAGCACACACCCCTGCGGAGCCCCTGTGCTCAGTGTGATGGTCTTGGAGATGTTGCTGCTGACCCGTACATTTTGTGGTTTCTGTGTCAGCAGTGGGTCCCCCTGGTCTTCTACCATAGTGTCCCTTGTCAATCAGGTGGCGACAGATAGTGTGAGCTGACACTGTTGCACCCTGCAGGTCAGCTTGAATTTGTCTGGAAGTTGATCGCGGTTCTTTACCCACCATTCAAACAATCCTTTGTTGCAATCTGTCATCTATTTTTCTCTTTAGTTCACATCCAGGGAGATTGGCTACAGCGCCATGGGCTGCAAACTTGACTGACAATGTTGCACCCAGTGAACATAGGAACAACCAGATCTCTAGAGATGGACTTGGAGCCTTGAGACTGTCCAGGCTTTTCCACTATTGTGCTTCTCAAATCCTCAGACAATTCTTTGCTCTTCTTTCTTCTCTCCATGCTCAGTGTGGTCCACATGACAAAGGTTACGTGCTCCACACACTGTGCTTTTGTGTTTTGGTGTAGAAATGGTAAATTTTATTCTTTTGTCAAGTGGTGCTATATGACAGCTGCCACCTTTTGTTATCCAGTGGTCAACCAGGGATATTTAAACTGGAGTGGTTACACAAACTGTGTTCACAACAATAACCCACCACCACCACCACCAAATGTTATTAAAAACAGTAGGCAACAATTCAAGGTAATGTCAATTGAACAGAATTTGATCAAACCGTAGGCATTATTAAACTCTTTTACTGAGGCCCCAGTATTGATCTGCTGTGCCCCAATAAACTTGCACGCTTGAGTTTTAACAAGCTCCTATATTTGGCAGTGGAATTTAGATTGATAATAATAGGGAAAGGATTTGTTGTTCTAATCCAGAATGTCAAAGCAAAATACAAGCTGAGGCACAAGTGAGTCAGGATTTGTACACCACTGTGCACACATACTGTATGGCCGTCACACACATCATAGCTGGTGCACTGCAGCGCACATGCAGCAATCCTGGCATGTGAAACAAAAGAAAGGAATGGATTTGGCTCTGGACACACTCCTTGGATATCTTTTGTATTTTCATTGCTTAATTATTT
Source organism: Monopterus albus (assembly GCF_001952655.1). Lineage (NCBI taxonomy): Eukaryota > Metazoa > Chordata > Actinopteri > Synbranchiformes > Synbranchidae > Monopterus > Monopterus albus. Next base: position 125,947 of record NW_018128361.1, read on the forward strand.
CTGCTCTTGTTCCTCCACAGTTTTATCTGCTTGATCTGTGTAACATCTGTGCAGTGGAGCTTTAATGTGTGTGTGGTAGCTTGCTTTCTTTGGCGTGGTTGTTATATTACACTACTAGCTCATTATGTATTGGTTTTTAGCTCATAAAGCAGGTACTGCCCCTGATTTAAATGGTAGTATGAGCAGAACTCCCAGTTTGCTGGTAATCCATCAGACCTGGTCCTGTATTTACTATTGTACTGTGACGTTTATAGTGAGTTTATGTTGTAATCTCACTCTGTTGGCTACTCTCATGGATGATTTTTGTCATGGTGACTTGTCCAAAACGAACAACTCTACATCTCTATAGACAGGTGTAGGAGGAGGGGGAGGGGACAGGGTTAGATAACTATGGAGATGGCCTCATACCTGAGAGGTGTGAATTGCCATGACCACTTCATTTAAATACAAATAACTTATCTCAAGCTCCTGGCTGGAAATTGTGCTGTTTGTCCCTCTCTACATCTTGAAACTGTGCTCCCTCTTCCATTCCATTTTGTTTTATAAGCTCTGTTTCATTTACAAAGCTTCTTCCGGCTCTTTCAAACCAGGAACTCACAAAGACGAAGTAGAC
>NW_018128361.1:126625-129949 GCF_001952655.1 Monopterus albus
TGCTTGTACCAAAGACTTTTAATTATGAATCACATATTTTTTAACACAGTGGCTAATGCAATCCCTAAAAGTGTTCCAACTATGAATCACCACACCGTGTATAAAAAAAAAAACATAATGGGGCTTTTTTTTTTTCAGATCCTAGTTTGTGCGTGTGTGTATTAATATTTAGGGCTAACTTTTCTGTGTGGAAATAATGTTACATAGTGCCAAGCTGAAAAGTGTAAATGTATTTTGGTTAGATTCCTTAACATCTCTAAAATAGTGGCATGCTTTTTTTGGACTTACCGAGAGTATTTCTTACACAGTGGCACTGTCTTGGTCCCCAGTGGGAGTACCCTGTCTCTTGTCTAATCCCAGCTGACATTGGTCGCTAGTCTGATCTAATTATTAGGTATACTATATATTTTACTGTAGAACAAGGGGTTTGACTTCATACGTAGCAATCATGTATGTCCTTGCTCTAAATGCGACCAAATTCAAAATTCAATTTTATTCGTATAGCACCAAATCACAACTTTTCCAGTACCCCTAACAGTTCCAGTGATTCCAACACTCACTACCAGTAGGTCCCTGCAGTCCAAACTACCCAGTGGCCCCAAACACCCTACCAAACTGTTGAAACTGACTAAAGGTCTGACCAGTCCCTTCAATCCAAAAGTTAAAAAGGTCCCAAAAGTCCCATCAGACACTGTTCTCCCAACAGTCAATGGAGATCCAGGACTCCCAGTGGTCCCTGAAATCTCATTAGTCCAAAAGCCCCAAATATTTTTGCAATTCCCACAGATAAAAAAAATGCAGTGTTCCCAGCAGCCCCAGGCATCCACTGTTCAAACCTTCTACAGACCCTGGCAGTCCCAACAGTCCCAGCAATCTGTCACACAATCATGGCTAGTCCTTAATATCTTGGCAGGTCAGAGTCACAAGACTCACGGTAAAATGTGGTCTGGCCTGGCTGAAGTGCTCCAGCAGCCTGGAGGTCTGCGGTTCTGAACCCAGATCCATCAGAGTGCAGGAATCCAGCATCTCAGAAACACAGTTTAAGTCCTGCTGGGCCTGAAAACATACAGTAATCCAGCATTGGAATGTAAGTAAGTACATGTACTGTACAAGTCTAAGGTACCTATACTCTAAGGAATTTTTATTTTACACAGTTGGATACTTCTAATTTACTATATTTTAAAGGAAATGACACTGTAAAGTTTTTCATATGAGACTCCCACCAGTAACATTTTCATTGTTCCTGACCTAGACACAGTGCAGCGAGTACCTTGGAAAGTCTCTCCTGGTATTTCCTGCAGTACTTCATGTCCTCCTGATGCTGTTGGACCTGAATCAGCCAGTGACTCCGAAGCTCAGACACTTCCTGTTTGGTTCCGATGAGTTGCTCCACTGTCTGCTGCACCACCGACACCATGGACTGCACGTTTAACCCTGATCCTGACACCTAACACACACATAGTTCACACAAATTAATGCCACTTTATCCATATCCAATTACTCTTCATGATTCACAAAACTTTCCACCTGCACTGTCTTTTTGTAATAAAACTATGAAAACAAAATAGTTTCTCTGATCCCATGTCATCTAATTTCAACAAGTTCTCCAGTGTCTGGTAATCGCAATTCATGTCTCATGAAACGTTGTGTCATCTCTTGTGCTCTACGGTTTGCCATTTAATCTAATCCAGTGTCATGGCATTTTCTAATAAGAAGATGAAGTGGAAGGAAGGAAAATCAAGTAACCCCATCAAATCTCAGGTCAAACCTTCTAATGTCCACTCTCCTGGTCTTGTGTCACCTGATCTCATCACCTGGTGTCAGCTAGTCTCACGTCAAGTCATCAGACCTGATCTTACTCCTCCTAACTTCATGTCACCTTGTTTCAACTCGTCAAATCATCAACAGCAATGTAATCTAAACTGACATGAGTGTTACCGTGGCAACAGTACGGACGTAGCTGTTTCCCAGTTCCTGAGCAGTGAGGAGCCTTTGCAGCGTTTCCTGCCAGTAGTCGTCGCCCTGCTTCCTCACTGGTGACCTGGAACTGGTGGCAGTACTGTCACCAGCTTCCTTCTCCTCCTCCTCTGGTTTCCTGCTGTAGATCTTCCTCAGTTCTTCCATCTCCTCTTCCACCTGGGACACAGGAGTGCCATCATTTATCACTTACATCCAGTTTCATCCTAGATTTTTCTGACAGACTAAATGTTACCAGGTGATGTGAAATGTGACGTCCCTACAGATCAGATGCTGCTTCTGCTCCTAAGACATGACCAAAAAAATGACAACACTAGTCTTTCATTCTGTCACTTGGGTGGATGGACAATAATAAAGTGTTGGACAAAACAAAACCATAGTGAAATAAATTGATGATTTAGGAAGTCTTTAATTCTGCATACTGAGTACTTTAAAGGTGGTGCTTTATGAACATTTTGCTGTTAATATTTTGAATGCTGGCCTGCTGATCATCTGGTCCAGACCTTGTGTCCTCTGAAGAGGGCTGCACTCCAGCTCAGTCAAGTATCATTTAATATTGATTATTGAACAAAGTGCCAATAAATACAGGCATTTGCTGAAAATACTGTATTGTATTGTACTGTACTTTGTGTCTTTTAAGTGTGACATTCACAAGTGGATGTCACACTTAAAAGACACAAACTGCTCTAGCAAAGTAGACCCCGTCTGTGAATATACGCACTGAAAATCAGTGGATGGACATAGCACGCACATAAAACCGGGCTGACTGTAGTAGTAGTAGTACCCATAAGTAGAAAAACAGATGATGTCCCGTTCTGAGTTGGCTCCATTTTCAGCTGATTCTCCAGAGGTGGGTCACACCAGAAAATAGACATTTTCTCAGAAATGTTGACCTATTTCTACAAAGTGGTGAGGGCATTAGAAGAGTAATATTTGGATGTATGGCCAGGTCTGAAGCAGAAGTGAAACATATAGATCAGAATATTCTGACAATTTTTGATCTTGTGCCCAGACCCACAGCACACGAGTTACACAGCAGCAGCATCTAGTGGATTTCATCTTTGTTCATGATAATCCAACCTCTCTTTGGTATAAACTTCAACATAGAATTCATTGATAAACATTTAAACATAAGATAGCATCTAAGACAACAGTCTGGATATTGTAATGGTTCTGATGTCTAGCCTCTAGTTATATGGTTCTAATGTTTAGCATCCTGTTATATGGTTCTACATGTTATTGCCTGAAAGAATGTGAGAGGGGGCGCTGTGAGGGGTGTGGGAGGAGAGAGCGAGGAAGAGCAGGCAGTTGTTGATGTTGTTGTGGAGTGTTGAATGTTGGGAGTTT
>NW_018128361.1:144308-155971 GCF_001952655.1 Monopterus albus
TAGTTATTAGACTCTCACGGGTTTTGTAGACGTCCCGACTAGTGTCTTCGGCAATTTTTTCCCGCACCCCCACGGCCACTTTAATCGCATCCACATCTCGCTGGGTAAACTGCAAACTCGTTTTTATCTCCTGCATTTCTTTGGTCATGTCGTCGAGTCTCTTGTTATTTGTCTCCATAATTAGTTTCACAAAGCCTTGGAAACTTTCATGCTGTTGGCACATAAGCGTGGTGAACATAAGTTTCTGCTGATTCAACATCTCAGCTACTTGCGCTGCTGAAATAGAATCTTCTTCAGCCTCAACATCCTTGCTTGCTTCGAATTTATTAGCTCTTTTCCCTCTTGGAGGCATTTTAGTAGTTGTAGAATTTGTTCAAAGACTTGACAATGTAGAAGATGTGAAAAATCGTAGAACAGACAAGAGGAAAAGTAAAGACGTCTGCTCTCGCTTGCAACCCGGAAATCACACCACATTCACATTCAATCACACCATTTTTTGTATTTTGTTTGCGGGATGACCAGGGACACCTGTTCTGAGGAATGCAGAGCCCTAAGCAGAGCGCGAATGAACAGCACATCGGACAGATATAATGGAGCAAGGCCGTTAATAGATTTGAATACAAGTAATAACACCTTAAAATCAATTCTGGACTTCACTGGCAGCCAGTGCAGCGAGTAAAGAACAGGGGTGATGTGGGAATACTTGGGGGTATTTGAGAGTAGACGAGCAGCAGCATTCTGTACCAGCTGTAGCTTCCGAAGAAGAGATTGGTTAATTCCGATATAAAGGGAATTACAGTAATCGAGTCGAAAAGAAATAAAAGCGTGAATGGCTTTTTCTAAATTGGCAGAAAAGAAAGGTGCTTCACTTTAGTTAAAAGCCTCAGGTGAAAGAAGCTGGTTTTGACCACAGTTATAGTTGACACAAGTTAATAGGGATAACTCAATAAAGAGAGTTTAAAGGTTTATAATTTTTACATAGTTTTAGAGTTAAGATAAGGATAATCACTTTATTTGGCCAAGTATGTTACAGACAAGGAATTTGTTTCCGGTATAGAACCGAGTTAGCCATCTGCAACCCCAACTAACACCAATGGTTCTAACCATCGGTTACAACCTGGGTTTCAGTGTCTTGCTCAAGGACACTTCGACATGTGGACTGCAGGCACCATGATTCAAATCTCCAACCCTCTGGTTAGAAAAGAACCGCTCCCACTGAACCACAGCCGCAGCAAGTAATAATGCAAAATATCAAAAATCATCAACAAATACATTTTTTGGTTCACTCTCAACTCTGAAGTTCAAGTTAAAATGATCATAATGTTGAGCTCTTGCTTTACTGAATAAAAGTCAAAGAATCTCTCACTGATCACAAGTCATTAGTTCTTCTGAGTTAGTGATTGTTGGATTTTGCTGAGAATCATAATTCCAAACCTGTCTCCCTCTAGACAGGCATCCATAATTGCATCCCACTCTTGGTAGTGACTCTACAGATTCTCCCCCTGCAGGCCAGGATGGCTGTTGATGTGTCTTCCTGACTTGCTTCGCTGGTCTTCTGGATCATCAAAAAACAAACTAACAGAGCCTCTGGCAGCAACTACTGAGCCTCTTTTGTTCTTTTTACTGTGGGTTTTAAAGGGTTTGGTAAAAGTGAGTTAGGCTGCCGCATCTTCGCCAGTCAGTCAGCCACTATCAGATGACAGTTGTCAGTTGGGTCTGTGGTGTTATCTCTTGGTTCATTTTTGGTGCATACCCAGGTGGTGCCTTTAACCCTCATGTGGCTTTAGGTGGCCTTTGCATTTTATTTTGAATAATTTTGCAAATATTTTGCGTTTTATTTTGCAAGCCATTTTAGCTGTGTTGAATGAATGTAGCTCAAATTTGCTACAGGTTATTTATTTTTTAACTGAAAAAGTTGAGGTCTCACTTTATTAAATTTGACTAAAATGGCTGAAATAATAAAATACACATATGTACATAGGTTACTGTTACTCAACATTGAAAACCATTAAAAAATGCTTTTTTTGATGCCAAATACATCATATCATGTCATATTTCAATGCCCTGAAGCAATACACCATTTTAAACTAGAGGGTCTCAAAATGCAATTTTAGTAGTTGACCACCAGATGGTGATCCACAAACATTTTGAAACCGTGCATGCCAATTCATCCAAATTTCTCTATTTTTCCAATGTTTTTGCAAGGGTGACTTGCAGAAAGACCGAAAATGATAAAGTGGGCATCACTATTGTGTGTTATATCATTATGATTCTGTTTGCACTTACGTAATTGTGTCTGTGCGCGTGTTCCTACATGCACACGTAGTTCTAGCTGCATAAAACCAACCACATGGGTGTGTCTGTGTCCAACTTCATAGGTTTTTTTGTCTTAGAAAGCCATGTTCTGTGTATTATAATTCAAGATCTGAATCGAAACCAACCGCATTCGTGCATGGCTGTCTCCTCTCGGCTCATCTGTCTCCTCTCGTCTTCTGCTCAGATTTGCTGATGCGCACTCCATGAGTTGTGTGTCTATGTCCGTCCATGCCTGCATGCACGTGACGGTCCGTGCCTGCCCGTGTACGTAAGTGCGTGCACATGTGCGTCGGACTTCATAAGGCCTTTCTCTTACAAGCCTACAATCTATTTTATAAACAATTCAAGATGAGAAGCAAGAACCCAAACAAAATTGGACTTGGAGTAGTATTAGTTGGTGAAATGGCAAGAAGATTTGGGTGTATTCATGCAGACAAAGAGCTAAGAGTGATAGCTCTGAAGATAGCAGCAGGAGCATGGCTGATGGAGCAGGTGCTGCATGGACAGATGGAACGCTTTTGTGGTCTCCCCCAAACGACCAGATGCTGAGGTACGTTCCAGCAGGCACAGTCAGAGGAGCAAAGTCAAGGGCAGACGCAGTGCCATTTGTGCACAAAAGAGAAGCACCTGCTGTAAGTGCCACAAGTTTATCTGCAAGAACCACTCCCTTTCTATTGGCAGCCTCTGATTGAGCTGGACTCTAATACACAGAGTGATTCAAAGTTAATGTTTTTAGTGTTCCTTGCTCATTGTTCTTGTAAATAAATGTTCTGGTTCAAACTAATCTTGTATTTTTTTAATTTATTTTTAGAACACAACAGGGTAATATGAGTTTATGACATTTTTGTAAGTGGACACTTTTTGCCACTAGGCACTTAAAATCTGCCACTGCCAAAAAAAAGAAATAATGCATCAAAATCAATGTTGCTACCAATCATTGACCCATCCCAGGGCCTAATAATAATACTAATCAAATACTGGCTGAAATGTATTTTCTGAAAATTATTTCATTTTTTTCCCATTGAAAAAAGAGGGGTTATGACAACATACTGGCATTTTAAGGGTTAAAAAATCCCAAAATATAATTAATATTTGATATGTATATTTCAGGCATAAGTAGTTTTAAAAGATAGGCTAGTTTAAAGTGGAAATAAATATGACTTTATGACATTTTTAGAGCTTTATTTCCAAAGTGTACATTTTTGGTCACGAGGGAATGATTTGGATGGATTTTTAAAGGACCCATGAGGGTTGTGAACCGAATAGCTAACGGTACCATATTAATTGAAGGTTTAATAAATAAACATAATGCAGCGCTAAAAGTGACTTGACAGAGTAATTCACATGGCAGCATAAGGGGTAAATGAGAGTTGAAACTGGGAGTTGAGACAGCTAACTTATTGCTCTATCCCACAACATCATTGCTGCCAGCTACAGTACAAGCCAGACTCCGTAATGTGCATTTGATGTCATGAAGCAGTGCAGCAGGTCATGATTAACATCAGCTACTCGCAAATGTTTGACTCTTACAGTGTCATAACTGTGTGTGTAAGAGTAGTGCTACACTGAGGACTACTAGAGTGTGGCTACTGAAATGAAACAAAATGTAAACATCAATTATGCAAGCAATTGTAAAAGATATTAAAAAGCTGTTTACAGTAAAGGCTCTATTCTATTATAAAGCCACGTCCGGTTCTTTCAACCAGAAACTCAGAGAGACGAGGCGGACCACTTGAGTATATAAAAAATATAACTGTGCTGGTTTATTCAAAGGATCACAGGCAAAATTAACATCACACGTCCAGGCATCTTCCACCCCCAAAGCTGCTCGCAGGCAGCCCGGAAGATGAAAAACCCCGAACCTAATAGCCTATACAATTTAATCACATGGTTGGGCTAGCCCCATCCTACGCAGGCAACGTCAAACCGTGACGTCACCTGATATGCCAGCTTTGCGCAGACGCAGGCGACATCACTTCCTTAAGCCCCACTCGCAGCATTATTGAGAAGATGACAGCAAACAAAGTTAAGTCTCCCCCACATGTCTGCTGTGTACCTGTCTCTGGTTCTCAGGTGGGCGGAGTCCATCTCTATGGCCTCCAGTCCGTTCTCTCTGTCTGAGGAGAGCAGTTCGTAGTTTCCTGCTTCCAATGCTGAGCGCCACACCTGTCTGTCCATCACCTGGGCTCAGACAGGGAGAGACAGGTGAGTCTGAGATTCCCAGCTGTGTCTGCTTGTGTGTTCACGGGCAGGTGTGTGTACCTTCATAGATCCCAGAGTTCCCTGGTGGATTCGATCCTCGATGTCCAGCAGCAGGTCTCTCAGTCTCACTTCCATCACAGTCTCAGCCGTAGCAGTGCATTCTGGGAAGGATCGGGGCGACTCTGGATTATCTGGACAAACAGAACAAGTGATTGTTTACAGGTGTCATTGGACACAGTGATATCAGTATGTTAGCAGTGTTTAGCTGCGGGTTTATGGCCGTTACCTGTGATCTTGTGAGTGTTTCCTGTATCTGTTACAGGTATTTAGCTGCATTAGTTGTGTGTGTTACCCATGTATTTAGCTGTGTGTTTCCTGTGTGCGTACAGGTATATCCTTGTGTATTTACCTGCGTGCCTGTACTTGTTCCTGTCACAATTCTGCAGCACCTGTTGCAGCCTGTCTCTCTCCTGCAGCAGCGCCTCCTTCAGGCTGCTCTCTCTGTGACCTCGAGGGTTCAGAGCCTCTATCAGTTGATCCACCTCCTCCACTGAGCTGTAGAAGAACCACTGGTTGGGACGGTTGATTGGCGGCCCACAGGTGTGCATGGGGGCGGGGCTTGACCCAGCACTGTCCAGGGTGAAGTTTCGTCATAATTAGAACACTCTCTGAACAGAGTAGCTCCTCTTATTGCACACACAGGGCAAAAAAACAGACATACATACCTGCCCTCAGCTGGCTCCTCCTTGACGTCCTCTTCGTCCACCATCTTGGATGTGGCATCCTGTGAAGGTTTTGGGCATGGCCGCAGCATGTCTTCCATCAACCCAAAGCAGTCGTCCTCCACAAAGAGAGCAGAGGCTGATGGGAGGAGCCAGGAACGGAGGGTTGTTCGGATGGCGGGTGCATAGACACCTGTCATACTCTGCATTGACTCAATCCCCAAAGAGTAATACAAACTAAGCCAAATCATCCCAGATAAAAACTCGAGGCTCATTGTACTGGCCAGCAACATATTTATGCAAGAGACCAGCAAATCCCTAACGATCATCGTGTCTAAACAGCTGCTTTCATCCCAAATGCTGGGTGACTCTAGCTTGGACTGAGCTGAGTGTTTTGTTTGCACCATCTGCTACCGCACCACCAGGTTTACGTAAATAGGTGCACACAGACCACAGTCAGCAGGAGAACTAGAGTAATTATGCTGGGTGTCAGTTAACTAAAACGGGTGTAAATGGCTGAAAAAAGTTGAATCATTTTTTGTAACGTGCTGTTGTCATGCATGACCTGCCTGTCTTCTGCATGTTTTTCATTAACTATGCATGTGAGCACACAATGTAAAAGACAACAAAACGGTTACAAAGAAAGAGTCACTGAAATGTATTAAATGGCAGCTAGAATATTTTATCTTTTTGACCAGAGTATTAAAAAACATGCCTCTCAGAGATAAAAAAACAAAAACAAATGCAGGTGGGGAAAAACACATTTGCATTTGAGTGTGATTTGCACCTGTCCTGTTATGATTTAATCCCCGGATTTGATAACCATGCTGTGAAAAATCAAATCTAATTGTGGTAGATTAGCAGAACATCAGCTGACTGCGGCTGGAGTGAGTCCAGGCCTGCACAGTGATCAGATTCTAGCAGCGGCGGAAGATATTACAGTGGGTGCTGCTGCATATCAAGATACAGTAGGAGCGCGACACCTGTTACACTGCTGTCACTGGCATTTGTCAAAGCTTTGACACAAGTGATTAATGTACATCAACAGATTTTCTATATGATGCTCATAGTATAACTTATTTCACTTGACATTGTCCAAGCTGGTGGGTTAGTTTTCAGAATAAAAACATCCACATGTCATAAAGATACCCTTTAAAACAGAGAGAAATCAGAAAACTAATGCTGTCAATTACTGTAATAGACCCATTAACTCATATTTGTAAATTAAACTACAGCTAGTGTGGTGCACCTAAAGATATGTCACCACATTGTTTTCAGTTAATTTATTATTTCATAATTGATAATTGAATGTACATAGTTTTGTGTTTGTACAGTCAACGGCAGACACTGCTATTTTTTTGAACACACCCCTTTCAACTAATTGCCCAATTGCACAGCCTTAAGAGCGTGCATATCATGAATGCTGGGTCTTGTTTGCTTTCTGAGAATCTACTGCACCTACTGGTAACTTGTTTGCCATGTAGCAATAAAAAATATACTAAAAACCTGGATTATTCTGGTTAGTCACATTGTACTGCTATTATTTTGAACAATACTGTATTCTTGAGTCTATAAGGTAACAATAATATAATAAGATAACCTTGTTTGAAATGGGTTTGGCTAAAAGAAAATTTTGGTTTCATCTATACTACTAGGTACTTATACTACATTGACTGGGTTAAATAGAATTGCATAACTAAAAAGACACTAAAATACCATTTTCATTGACTAAAACTAGACTAAAATGTCATCAGTTTTCGTCGACTAAAACTAGACTAGACTAAAAAGAGTATGAATATGACTAAAACTAATAAAAACTAAAATGACAGCTTCACACAAAGACTAGACTAAAACTAAAATGAAAACAGGCCGCCAAAAACAAATATAGTTTCCACCTCCATATTTGACGGTGGGGATGGTGTTTTTGGAATCATAGGCAGCATTCCTCCTCCTCCAAACACGGCGAGTTGAGTTGATGCCAAAGAGCTCGATTTTGGTCTCATCTGACCACAACACTTTCACCCAGTCTTTCTCTGAATCAGTCAGATGTTCAATGGCAAACTTCAAACAGGCCTGTAAATGTGCAGGGGGACCTTGCGGGCACAGCAGGATTTCAGTCCTTCACGGCGTAGTGTGTTACCAACTGTTTTTTGGTGACTATGGTCCCAGCTGCCTTGAGATCATTGAAAAGTTCCTCCCGAGTAGTTCTGGGCTGATTCCTCACCGTTCTCGTTAGCAATCCTGTGAATCACTAAACTAATATTTAGTTGTATGACCACAGTTTTTTATAACTGCTTCACATCTGTGTGGCATGGAGTCAACCAACTTGTGGCACCTTTCAGCTGTTATTCCACTCCATGATTCTTTAACAACATTCCACAATTCATTTACATTTCTTGGTTTTGCTTCAGAAACAGCATTTTTGATATCACCCCACAAGTTCTCGATTGGATTAAGGTCCGGGGATTGGGCTGGCCACTCCATAACATTAATTTTGTTGGTTTGGAACCAACACTTTGCTCGTTTACTAGTGTGTTTGGGGTCATTGTCTTGTTGAAACAACCATTTCAAGGGCATGTCCTCTTCAGCATAAGGCAACATGACCTCATCAAGTATTTTGACATATGCAAACTGATCCATGATCCCTGGTATGCGATAAATAGGCCCAACACCATAGTAGGAGAAACATGCCCATATCATGATGCTTGCACCACCATGCTTCACTGTCTTCACTGTGTACTGTGGCTGGAATTCAGAGTTTGGGGGTCGTCTCACAAACTGTCTGTAGCCCTTGGACCCAAAAAGAACAATTTTACTCTCATCAGTCCACAAAATGTTCCTCCATTTCTCTTTAGGCCAGTTGACGTGTTCTTTGGCAAATTGTAACCTCTTCTGCACGTGCCTTTTTTTTAACAGAGGGACTTTGCGGGGGATTCTTGAAAATAGATTAGCTTCACACAGACGTCTTCTAACTGTCACAGTACTTACAGGTAACTCCAGACTGTCTTTGATCATCCTGGAGCTGATCATTGGCTGGGCCTTTGCCATTCTGGTTATTCTTCGATCCATTTTGATGGTTGTCTTCCGTTTTCTTCCACGTCTCTCTGGTTTTGCTCTCCATTTTAAGGCATTGGAGATCATTTTAGCTGAACAGCCTATAATTTTTTGCACCTCTTTATAGGTTTTCCCCTCTCCAATCAACTTTTTAATCAAAGTACGCTGTTCTTCTGAACAATGTCTTGAACGACCCATTTTCCTCAGGCTTTCAAATGCATGTTCAACAAGTGCTGGCTTCATCCTTAAATAGGGGCCACCTGATTCACACCTGTTATTTCACAAAATTGATGACCTCACTGATTGAATGCCACACTGCTATTTTTTTAACACACCCCTTTCAACTAATTGCCCAATTGCACAGCCTTAAGAGCGTGCATATCATGAATGCTGGGTCTTGTTTGCTTTCTGAGAATCTACTGCACCTACTGGTAACTTGTTTGCCATGTAGCAATAAAAAATATACTAAAAACCTGGATTATTCTGGTTAGTCACATTGTACTGCTATTATTTTGAACAATACTGTAGGTGGTGTGGACTCATAGGTTGCTCTCTCATTCCTTGGCAAATTTAATGTGTATTATTAACTGTTAAACAATTGTTAAAACTCCTGCAGCAGAGTGTTGACCTTATGTGCTCCATGCTGCTGTCTGTCTGGCACCCTTTTATCCGAGTATGGCAGACGGGATGCAGGCCTCAGTGTTTAGCACACAAGGATATCCCGTTATGTCTACTTACTTTGATAGCAAAATTACAAATAGGGAGTGCTTATCATACTTTGCCTGTGGAGAGTGATTTCTGTGTACACTGAGCCCTTTTGCAAAACCTTATTACTGTAAACATCACAAAGACAGATCTTGTGTTCTTGACTTTATTGCAAATTTACATAACAATTTACAATATGAAAAATATAGCATATATCCAGGCATATCTTTTAAGACTTCTTGACTGTCAGTTTGCAGACCTGTCAGAAGTTCCCTATATCGTATCCGGATTTGAAGTAGAGCAGTACAGCTAATTTCATGTTTAGTTTAGTGCAGTGAGCATAAAAGGAAATATGAGGTATAATAATACATCTAAATCTTGAGGACAGTCAGTCAATTCAGTAAGCTAACAGATGATATAAAGGATTTATTAGAGATAGATTTTCCCCAACTTATAAAGGTCACTCTAGCTTGTGAATGCAGTTGTGCTATACAGCAAAATGTAGGCCTTAGACAACTAAAATACCTTCATGATAATGTGGCATCTGCCATATTCCCAGCTATAACTAAGATGCTTTATACCAACAGACATGTCAGGCATTCACTTTATGTAGCGTTGATTAGTCTCTATGCATGGAAAAGGTTTCATGGGCTAATACAATCAATTTAATTTGAGGAAATGGTAAATCAGCTGTTTCTGTTGGTTTATGATTACTAACTATAAACACATGTCACAGTGCAAGTAGGCCTAGCAAGTAAAATTTCAGCATGTTATATTTTCATATCTAATCTAAAAAAGAGTAGTTGACATAAGGCTTTAAAGGAAAGAGGATGACATGTCAGCTGGTAATGAGACCTGCGTCAAGTCAAAACAGCACCACAGGGGTATTTTTGTGGATTGACAATAGTTAGTTTTCCAGTAATTAAGGAGTTTCAATGACCTGTTTGCTAGGTTACCCAGAGACTACATTCCCCTGCAGAATCACTCTCTTCAGAGCCCCTCAATGTGTCAACATCTGGCAAGCCAACCAATGACATATCCAGTTGAAAATCGTCCTCATCTGACTGCACCACAGGCTCATCACTCTCCTGACTGGCCACTTTCTCATCCAGCTCCCATGCTGCATCCTGGTTGAACAGTTGGTTGTTTGTAGGAAAGGCTTGGCTTGTTTGGCTTCTCAAAGATTCAGAAGAAGAGGTATCAAGGTCTGGACCTGTTAGTGAAGACAAATCATATTTGATTGAGAAACTAAAGCTTCACTCTGAGTGTACTACTGTAATCTAGAGACCTAGGGGGATATTTACTAAGGATTTGCAGCTCATTTTCTGGCACTAAACAGTGAAATTGAATGTGTTCATATTTATTAAGGGGCCACAGTGGGGTTTTGCAGTGAAGAAACAGAAGAAATGTGGCATCACAGTAATATGCATGTTTGGTCTCATGAAAAATGTATTTTAATGCATTCCTGTTTAGTTACCACCACTGTGGCAGAGGGAACTGCAGCTAAAATTTAATGTCTGGAGAAAGCAGGTGTAAAATTTGCAGTCCTGCTAGCAGCATGGCAGCTGATTTGTTCAGTTCTAAACTGAACAAATCAGAATATACTAATATACTTAGTTTGATACGACTCAAGTTTACAGTGGTACAGTTAGTCAGAAGTTTAGATACCCTTAGGCTCAAGTCATTAAAAAAGATTTTTTAAAAACTTCACTCCAGACACATTTTAATATTTGTTTGTGTATAAGAATAAAAGTATAGAAAAAAATGTATAGTCACAACAGTTTTTCCTCAAAAAAGTTCAGCGAACATATGTAATAGGCCTCAACATTTGCCTCTCATTGTGCATTCCAGATAATAATCTATCAGGGAGAATGGATTATTAGCAGCCGGCTGTTTGCATGCGACTTGACTACTAATACTGTAGCGTCAGTGAGGAAAAAACAGCATTTTAATTTTCCCTCGATACTCCAGCATGTCTACTACATCCCATAACATTTGATAGTATATCAGCATCTTTTTATTTTTTCACGAGCCAAAATGTAATGAAGTTACCAGAGATCCGAGAGCTTGCCTTGCTGTATTAGCAACAGCCAAACCTAACTGTTAATATTACATTCTAATAATGGTACATCTCTACACTACGCCTCATACCATCTCATAGGATTACACAGTATGTCAGTATCTTTTTATTACCTCAGCTGATCCAAAATCTAACATTTATCTGTCTGTTCTTGTGGTGTCATGTTGGTTGTTCTCTATCACAGACATTTCCCCACTGTGGGATCAATATTTGTGGAAAAAAAGAAAAAGGTTGTAGTAAGCTGTATTTAATAACAGATTAGATACATTTATTGATAAACATAAAATCCTCTCTGATTGTCGGTATGGTTTTAGGTCGAACCAGTCGACATCTTTGGCCATTACCGACCTGATGGAGGACATTACAAGTGCTATGGATGAGAAGAAATACACGATAGGAATATTTATTGACCTAAAAAAGGCATTTGACACAATCAATCATGAATTATTAATGGACAAGTTATAAAAATATGGGATCAGAGGAATGGCTCTGAATTGGATTAGTAGTTATTTGACACAGAGGCGTCAATTTGTGAAGTTGGGTGAATATCAATCGAGTGAGCTGGACATTGTATGTGGAGTGCC
>NW_018128361.1:156906-157685 GCF_001952655.1 Monopterus albus
AAGATGATGTTATGGGGTAGGACTAGATAAGTCTGACTTCTTCCTACTCCGTTCAAGGTATAAGCAAATTGATAATGTATTTGTGGATATGTGTGAAATTATGTGTGTTGACATATTGACTGTCGTTACATGTTTGAAAGAATAAATCAAATCAAATCAAATGCCCTGCCCTGCCTTGCCCACATTAACACAGAAGCAGGCCTTGCATATATCTATGCTTTGCTTTGCTTTTAATACTCCAGCAGTGGTAAGTGCATGTCAGTATCTCTTTAAGGTAGGGGGGGTAGGGTAGAACTTTACTGATCTCACAGTGGGGAAATTCCAGTTTTCCAGCAGCAGTAAAGGACGAAAACAACAGAGAGCAAGCAACAAGACAACATAAGAACAGATACCACACACCGACCTTGATAGACAAATTCAGAAAGCACGAAAAGAAAAAAACGCAAAAGAGGACAGAGCTACTGGAACTCGCTGCCGCTCCATGCGGCGCATCTTAAAAAACAAATCGAGAATACCCAAAAACGAGACAGTACAAGCATTTCAAAACAGCAAACACCACAAGGATCTCTTAAAAACAAATCAAGAATCTTAAAAAATAATTTGAGAATACCCAAAAAACAAGACCGTACAAGCATTTCAGAGAAAGTCAGGAACAGATATCGCTCTCTCAAATCACAAACAGGGCAGTCTGTGGTCAGTCGGGGAGGGGCGGAAGTGTACGCATTCCCACCATTAGCATACAGTATGGCCCCGAGTTTTATTGTTCTTTGTGTAGGAGG
>NW_018128362.1:0-1905 GCF_001952655.1 Monopterus albus
TGTGATCATTCAGCAGTTCACGTCATTGCTGTCTCTTGAGGCCAGAGATGAACACTTCCGCTCTTTTCAGCCTTTGAAGCAGCGTGTGGATGTGTTTCTACACTCAACACTCAGCACATCCTACACTGACCTGTTAAGGTTCTGCCAGAGTGTTTTACTGCTGTCGCATGGACAAGCCACTGTGGAGAGAGGTTTTTCCATAAACAAGGAGGTGGAAACATGTAACCTTCTAGCTGAATCCTTGGAAGCACTGAGGTTAATATGTGACAATGTCAGTAGCTGTGGTGGTGTCCTCAAGGTGCCGTTAACCAAGGACCTGCTGGCCTCTGTGGCCTCAGCAAGGTCCCACTACAGGCTATACCTTGAGCAAGAACGCAAAAAGGGAGAGTGCTGCTCAGACACTTGTTAGGTTATTTCCTAGTTAGATAGATATTCAGAGATTTGTTGTCTAGAAATGTTAGTGGAGACAGATTGACTAGCTCAGGCTGTTAACTGTTCAGTAATGTGCTTGCAGTGCAGACTGCAAGCAGGTCAGGGTTACAGGCAAAGAGCTGTTAGTGTCAACTGTAATGCTAGTCTTAATATTTGTCTTAATGTGTAAGGTTATGTCAGATTGTTTTAGATACACACCACGAAAACAACAGCGACACACCTTGACTTTTCCTCATGTTTTGGCTAACGTTATGTTCAGCTGCAGGCTGGCATATCAGGTGACGTCACGGTTTGACGCCCTGCGTAGCATGGGCTAGCCCAAAATGATTAAGATTTATATAGGTTTCTTGGTCCAGAAATCTTGATCTTTCTGAGAATTCCAAGCTGCCTGCGCGCAGGTTGGTGGTGGGAGAGATCTGGACGTGTAATGTTAATTTTACCTGTGATCCTCTGAATAAACCAGCACGGTTATTTTGTATAAAATCTAAAGCTGTCTATCTCGTCTTATTGTGAGTTCCTGGTTCAAAAGAGCCGGAAGAGGCTTCATAAAGAAAGTGAGGCTTATACACTGAAGAAGAAGGCTGCAGAGGAAGAACTAGTGGAGCTCAGGCAGCAACGCAGAGTCCTGGACGATGCCTGTGCCATCCTTGGAAAATGATGCGAACAAGTTGGCCGAGGAGGCAGAGGGGAAGGCTGGGTCAAAAATGGCCCAACTTATCACTAAATCCAACACACTCAGAAGGAGATACAAAGAGAAAAAAGAGGAACTGGATAAAATGGACAAAGCTATTGAAGAAAAGGCCATGCAATTAAAACACTTGCCATAAGGTTCTTTTGCTCACAAGTTCATATTAGGCCTATAGCACAGGTTTATGTTAAAATCAAATAATAGCAGTTCACCAGTTCATATAGCAGATGCCAGTTTGTAGCAGCGAATGCCAACCAGTGTGCTGGAACTGTTCTCTTCATTGCACATTTTATGTAGTTTGTTTTATTTTATTCATGAAGTTAAATTAATGTGTGCAATATGTGGTCAACATCAGTGAGTCTCTAAATTTATTCTGTTGTGTATAGTGTTATATATGTCAAAATCTGCTTCAACGTTAATAAGATCGCTGATTAACACTTGAAACTCAGTGTCATGATGGTTTTAAAAAAATCCGAAGGTAGTAAAAAAAAAAAAAGGTATTAAATTTAACTTAAGGATTGCTGTATATACCCTTGGTCAGCCGGGGCTCAAACCTAAAACCTTCCTGCTGTGAGGCAGCAGCAACAACCAATGTACTGTTAGAAACTAACCTTTTTGTTAGAAATTAACCCAATTCTTTTGTTGGAAGCACGAGAAGTGACGACAGGAGTGGACTGTTTAAAATCAGCGGAAAGTTTACTGAATGTCTGATCACAGGTAGGCCTTACAGTGCTGGGATCAGAAAGACAGAGCTCCCGCAGGAGTTCCATCCACTGACCTCGAAT
>NW_018128362.1:2162-5301 GCF_001952655.1 Monopterus albus
AGGTGTGAGTGTAAAACAGGCCTTTGCTAAAATGTAAATAGGCTGTCTGGTCACAAAGAGATGCAGACATCTAGTCTCTACACAGAAGTTACAGCACTCAAAGTAAGCAGATTCTGCTTCATTATACCTGTAATATATATATATATATATAAGCAAGGGAAACAAATGCATTAAAATAACCAAAGCTCAATAGTTCTGGACAATCATCAGTACAGTTTTACCATGTGTAAGCAAGGAAGGTAAAAGTATGAAAAGTAACTAAAAGACAATGAAGAACTGAAAAGTAACTAAAGATTATAAAGTAACTAGAGTCTATAAGACTCAAATCTTACAGTACCACCATGCCTTTTTTATTTATTTTTTGAAATCAAGTAACACATTAACAAAACAGTGTTATGGTGGGGTGTCCCCCATCAGGGGATCATCCATCTATTTTCCTCCGCTTATCCGGAACCGGGGGCAGCAGTCTAAGCAAAGATGCCCAGACTTCCCTCTCTCCAGACACTTCCTCCAGCTCCTCCGGGGGAATGCTGAGGCGTTCCCAGGCCAGCCGAGAGACATGGTCCCTCCAGCGTGTCCTGGGTCTTCCCCAGGGCCTCCTCCCGGTGGGACATGCCCGGAACACCTCCCTAGGAAGGCGTCCAGGTGCATTTCAGCTGTGTCGCTGAGCCTGCACAATGAGAGGGCAGAGAGCTAAAGGGGAAGACAGGCAAGTTGCGCTGAGCGGACCTGACAAACAGTACCGAACATGGGAGACAAGACAACAGATACATGACGTTTCAAAAAGGTGGAGTGTTTAACAAGATTGTAGTGTGTGAAGTGTGGATATTTCCAACTTATGCAGTCTATGAAATGCAAGAAAGGGAAAAGGAGGGAAAAATAAATAAACAATTACTAATAATAATGATAATGTAAGACCCAGTTCTTTAATTGAAAGCCCAAGAACAGAAACCAGAAGAGGACTATAGTATGTATAGTGATTTTTTTTGATTTCCAGTTTTGAAAGATTGTTTTCTTGGCAATAGCTAGACAAATGAGTGGGTTTTTGTATTTAATTGGTAGGTGATTGATTTTTATGATATTACTGAGTAAGCAAAGTGATGGAGAAGGAGGGATTCTACAGCCCAAGATGGTGGAGAATTTCTCTGTCACTGCTATCCAGAATGCATTGTGAGCAGATGTCTGTGTCTGTGTCTGTGAAACCCATTTTGAACATTTTACCTTGTGTAATATTGGTCCTGTAAATGGTCTTGTATTGTATAAGTTGTAAGTTTACATTACATTGCTGGTCGTAGAAAAGATGTTATTGCAAATTTCTGTCCAGGACACATGACTGATGACGTCCGGCACAGGAACGGCTGGCCTGAGTGACTCCCATGACCAGTTCAAACCTTTAATATGGTGTCAGGACGCAAGATCTTGCTGCGCGCGTAGGCATAGGGGTACTATAAAGCCACCCAAGATGATGCACAACATGTGGGTTTGTCGGTGTAGTAGGTGTGTGCATAGTTGCTGTCCATGTTATCATTGCTGCTGGTGTGTGATCCATGGAGCCAGCTAGAAAGAGACCCCGTTCTCCAATGTGGGAACACTTTCAGCTGATCGGTCCAAAGGTAAGTGCCGTAATACTCCGTGGTTATGCCACTGCAACTTTATGTAACCCAGGCAACGTTGTATAGATGGCTAATACTGCCAGTATGGCCAGTGCAATAGTCATCAAATATCCATGATGAATATAACAACAGTAAGCAGCATTATAGATATGTATCCCACAATCTGTGTCTGCATAGTACAGGTCCAGTGCTTGCTGTGTCCCCAGCAATTGACATATAGTAATAATACGTCTGCAATGCTGAGGCACTTCAAAGCCAATCATGAGGGCATGCAGGAACCCACAGATCATGGTATTATACACATTCATCCCCACACTGATTCATGAATGTGATCTCACAGTACAGTGTGTTTGTGTCTGTCATAGTGAACCGGAGGTGTGAGCTGGATGAGGCCCTGGCTAATATGCTGGTGAAAGACTCCCAGCCCTTTTCTACTGTGGATGATCAGGGCTTCAAATAGTTCGTGGGAAGGCTAGACCCCACTTACACCCTGCCATCTAGACAGGCTCTGAAGAAAATGGTGGATGACAAATATGAGAAGACAAAGGCCAAGGCTCAACTGCAGAGCGTGGAGGGAGTGAGTCTGACATCTGATATGTGGACCTCTATTAATATGGATGCATACCTTGCAGTCACTTGCCATTATGTGCGTGACAATGTAAAGCTGGCCAGAGTGGTTTTAGGTGTACTGCCATTCCCTCATGACCACACTGCTGAAAACATCGCATCTCCCTCAATGTTCCACAGCCACTTCGTGATTCCACTGCCACTTCCATCTTCCACATTTAACACTAAGCGGTACGGCAGCCAGAGCCCAGTGTTATTGTGGAGGAGTGTTGCACCTGTCGTCCAGTGGTACTGTGGAGGAGTGTTGCACCGTTCGCCCAGTGATATGGTGGAGGAGTGTTGCACCGGTCGCTCGCATGGTGGTGCTGTACCCAGTGGCAATGTGCTGGGCCTGCTGCGTTCAAAAGGAAGTGGGCGTTCCAGCGCTGGCGCGGGCCATTCTGAATTTGGAGCTGGAAGAAGAAGCACGTGTCAGGCTGAGGGGCGGCAGCTAGCTGAAATGGAGCAGCAGCACGCGAGCAAATTGTGTGGCCTCTGTTTTCGAAGCTTCTCCAAATTGAAGCGGCACCTAAGAGTGTCCCACACCATTCCAAACATGGCGGAGTTTCGGCTTCTGGTGAAATATGGGACTGCACGGTAAGATTCGTTCGCCTGTGGGGATGTACCCGGTTGCTTTTCCCCGACTATGGAGAACCAGTTATTTGCATGGATTTCCATGACCTTGGTTGCTTTCATTTCCTACCACAGAACAACAGACAAACTCGACTGTGCTATACAGTGCCTTGTGAAAGTATTCGGCCCCCTTGAACTTTACGACCTTTTGCCACATTTCAGGCTTCAAACATAAAGATATAAAACTGTAATTTTTTGTGAAGAATCAACAACAAGTGGGACACAATCATGAAGTGGAACGAAATTTATTGGATATTTCAAACTTTTTTAACAAATAAAAAACTGAA
>NW_018128362.1:6829-7623 GCF_001952655.1 Monopterus albus
TGCCTGGGTAGTGTTGCCGCTGGCCCTGCCGACAAGGAGCCAGAGGGCTCGGAGATCCAAGATGAACAGCCCCCTGAGAATCCTCCTTCAAGCTACAGCTTACAGCTGCTAGAGCAAAAGGCAGTCTCGAACGTGTGCTCATGCAGCCCCCGCCTGGAGGAGTTTGAATCCTGGTTACAGATGCTGGAGCAAAAGATGGCTGGCTTGGTGGGAGTGCAGCCATGGACCCCAAATACTGGAGAAAATGACAGACTTTGCTCGGATAAAGGAGAGCATGTAGTCAGAAGGGGAAATGAGTGTGGGTGTTTATTTGGTAAGCCAGTCATCCTTTCTCCCAGTGCATGGCAAAAATGGCAGCTCCCTATGGGATTTTAACATTGGAGTACCAGGGGCATCAGCTCCCTCCAGGGGCGTGTGTACTGGCTGTCAGTATGCCGGCTATGGAGCTCCTGCTCCGGTCGTACAGGGACCGGACGGCCTCTTACCATTTTTGTTGTTTTTTCCCTTTCATTTTAATTAACTGCAGCAACCATTATTCGAGACTATGAAAGTTTTCACCTGGGCCCACGCACAGGAAGAAAGGACAGGGACAATGCCAGGACATCCTCCAGCCATGTTCATCACTTTTGCCTCTACATGGCTGCTGGCAGTTCCTTCAAGCGGGACCTACGGTTCCTTAAGCAGATGGACAAGTTGCGCAAGTGAGTAATGTTTCTGTCATATTCTACTTGACCTAAACCATCTGATCCAAGCCCCAGCAAGCTTGGAGGTAAGATTAAGGAACTTGAAACTGT
>NW_018128362.1:9978-15331 GCF_001952655.1 Monopterus albus
GTGGACGCGCAGCGCCACCAGAGCCAGAAAGCTGTCAAAATGTTTAAAAAGCAGAGTACCATGGCCACCAGAACCAGAAAGCTGTAAAAAAAGTAAAAAAAAATATATATAGGAGAACCAGGGGCATGAGAGCTGTGAGCTTGCCCAGAGATGAGTGCCTGTTTCTGGGTAAATTGTGCGAGACACTGGGTGTGGGTGTGTGGCGGAGTACTAGGGGCACCAAGTCAATGATAAAATAACACTGGAGTACCAGGGGCACCAAGTCAATGATAAAATAACACTGGAGTACCAGGGGCACCAAGTCAATGATAAAATAACACTGGAGTACCAGGGGCACCAAGTCAATGATAAAATAACACTGGAGTACCAGGGGCACCAAGTCAATGATAAAATAACACTGGAGTACCAGGGGCACCAAGTCAATGATAAAATAACACTGGAGTACCAGGGGCACCAAGTCAATGATAAAATAACACTGGAGTACCAGGGGCACCAAGTCAATGATAAAATAACACTGGAGTACCAGGGGCACCAAGTCAATGATAAAATAACACTGGAGTACCAGGGGCACCAAGTCAATGATAAAATAACACTGGAGTACCAGGGGCACCAAGTCAATGATAAAATAACACTGGAGTACCAGGGGCACCAAGTCAATGATAAAATAACACTGGAGTACCAGGGGCACCAAGTCAATGATAAAATAACACTGGAGTACCAGGGGCACCAAGTCAATGATAAAATAACACTGGAGTACCAGGGGCACCAAGTCAATGATAAAATAACACTGGAGTACCAGGGGCACCAAGTCAATGATAAAATAACACTGGAGTACCAGGGGCACCAAGTCAATGATAAAATAACACTGGAGTACCAGGGGCACCAAGTCAATGATAAAATAACACTGGAGTACCAGGGGCACCAGAGCCAAAAAGCTGTCAAAATGTAAAAAAAAATAAATAGAGGAGACCCAGGGGCATGAGAGCTGTGAGCTTGCCCAGAGATGAGTGCCTGTTTCTGGGTAAATTGTGCGAGACACTGGGTGTGGGTGTGTGGTGGAGTACCAGGGGCACCAAGTCAATGGTAAAATAACACTGGAGTACCAAGGCCACCAGAGCCAGAAAGCTGTCAAAATGTAAAAAAATAAATAAATAGAGGAGAACCAGGGGCATGAGAGCTGTGAGCTTGCCCAGAGATGAGTGCCTGTTTCTGGGTAAATTGTGTCAGACACTGGGTGTGGGTACCAGGGGCACGAGAGCCAACAAGCTGTCAAAGTGTTTAAAAAGCAGAGTACCAGGGCCACCAGGGCCAGAAAACTGTCAAAATGTTAAATAAAGCAGAGTACCAGGGCCACCAGAGCCAGAAAGCTGTCAAAATGTAAAAAAATAATAAATAGAGGAGAACCAGGGGCATGAGAGCTGTGAGCTTGCCCAGAGATGTGTGCCTGTCTCTGTGTAAAGTGTGTCAGACACTGGGTGTGGGTGTGTGGAGGAGTACCAGGGGCACCAAGTCAATGGCAAAATAACACTGGACTACCAGGGGCATGAAAGTCAGAATTTTTTTCTAAGTCTTTTTAACTGAGGAAGGTAAGCTCAGCCAAAATTCTGGGCTAACCCCTTCTTTGGTAAATGAGATTTTAGGAGTAACTTGAATACACCATCTGCATGATTTCAGAAACCCAGTTTTTGAAAACGTAAAGCTCCAGAGCAGAGACCAGGACTCACTTCAGGCACGTTGCCCAGGTGAAGGTGACCTCCAATCGGCCGTTGTTATCCCGGTTCCTGCCTCCTAATGGTGAATTCCAGGGCTGTGTCCCCTGGTTCTCTGTAGCCCAGCTATGGAGCTGATTTTCGGGCGTGAAGTGTAGCACCGGGTGCATGGAGGTACGTTTTCAGGGCTGTGTTTCCCGGTTCTCTGTAGCCCAGCTGTGGAGGTCCCAGCAGCGGGGAGAAGTGTATCCCACCGTGCGCAATGGAGGTGGCTATCCAGGCGCGTGCATTGGCTGTCAGTGCCCGAGCAATGCAGCGTGATTCTGGGTGTAAAGTGTGGCTGTGTCCCCCGGTTCTCTGTAGCCCAGCTGTGGAAGTCCCAGCAGTGGGGAGAAGTGTATCCCACCGTGCGCAATGGAGGTGGCTATACAGGCGCGTGCCTCGGCTGTCAGTACCCGAGCAATGCAGTGTGATTCTGGGTGTAAAGTGTGGCTGTGTCCCCCGGTTCTCTGTAGCCCAGTTGTGGAGGTCCCAGCAGCGGGGAGAAGTGTATCCCACCGTGCGCAATGGAGGTGGCTATCCAGGCGCGTGCATTGGCTGTCAGTGCCCGAGCAATGCAGCGTGATTCTGGGTGTAAAGTGTGGCTGTGTCCCCCGGTTCTCTGTAGCCCAGTTGTGGAGGTCCCAGCAGTGGGGAGAAGTGTATCCCACCGTGCGCAATGGAGGTGGCTATACAGGCGCGTGCCTCGGCTGTCAGTACCCGAGCAATGCAGCGTGATTCTGGGTGTAAAGTGTGGCTGTGGAGCTCCCAGCACGGGCATGATGTGCGAGGTTTCCCCCTCGTTTAGTGGTTAAAAAAATCCCTAGACCAAACACCTGGCCTAGAAGATCTGTGCACAAGGGCACAGAAAGTGGTGACCTATTTTAGGTCAAGCACTACCGCTAAAGAGAAGCTGAGATCTGTGCAACATCAAATGAATTGTGCAGTGATGAAGCTAATCCAGGAGGTGGACACACGCTGGAACAGCACTTACCTGATGCTGCAGCGCCTATATGATGAGAGGCAGACAGTGGGAGCAGCTCTGGCATCACTCGGAATGGATGTGAATCCTCTCTTTTTAGGATTATGTAACAATAGCAGCATGTTTATAGGTGCTCAACCCATTTTACTTGGCAACAGTGGAACTGCCCCAGGAGAAGAGAGTGTCAGGCTCAAAGGTCATTCCACTGATTAAAATGTTGCTTCACACATCCCTGATCAGACTGAACAACACCACCAATGTGACAGCAAAACAGCTGGGACAGAACATATCTGCAGCCCTCGTCAATATGTTCGACACTCTTTGAGAGCTCAACTGTCCTGTCACTGGCCACACTGCTCGACCCCAGATTCAGGATAATTGGTTTCCACAGTCATGACAGGGCACTAGATGCCGTGCAACGTCTGACTGCTGAATGTGCAGGGCTGCTGAGGCACACACTAAGCACATCTCCGGATGAACTCGTTACATCAGCCCCTCCTCAACCAGCATCACCACATGACCAAACTCCATCCACCACAGGTAATGTTATAGGTATGTATTTATTGCTGTACAGGAGACATTACATAAACACATTATACACATTGACACCTGACGGTGTGCTCATTAATGTCATTTTTGTTTGTCTTGCAGCCTTCAACCTGTGGCAAAGTCTTGATGACCAAGCTACAATGGCAAGGACACAGGAATTCCACCGCTGATGCCACTGTAGAGGTCCAGCGATACCTGACGGATCCTCCCCTGAGAGGATGTGACAATCCGCTGAGCTATTGAGACTGGCACAGACACATGTACCCACATTTGTTCTGACTGGCACAGCAGTACCTGTGTACACCAGCCTCACAGTGCCATGTGAGCGTGTGCTCTCCGAGGCTGGAGAAGTCATCAGCAAGAGACAAAACTGGCTCAGTCCAAAGACAGTGGAGAAACTTCTGTTCCTGAATAAAAATGATTGATTCTCCAGCCCTTGTATTTATTCACACCCTGTCCTAGTTACATATGCACATATTACCATCCTAGCACATCCTGTTTCCCCAAGCATGCCTTCTCCCACCTACTACACTACATACGTTCATAGACTTGACCGACTGACCAATCAATCTATACAAACGTTTTCACATCATTCACACAAAGCCTAGTTACACCCATCATATAATTCAGACATTGTTCTGCTGCATACTATTTCACCACCAGATGGCACTAAACCAAACCTTTGAATGAATGAACCAATAATCGATACAAATGAAGTGGTTCGATACAGGTGTCATGGTGTCAATTGGACATCACTACACCACGTGTCTTACTTTTCCATCATTTCTGTCAGTTAATGTTTTACTACCACTGAACGTTCCCCTCATAGATGAAACAATGCTGATCAGTAGCTTTGTGAGAATAAAGAAAGACTTGCTTTTTTCTTCAGAGTGTCATAACGTTGGAGGGAACCCCCTGACTGTGATATCAAATGATAACATGCTTTCTGAAGAAAACATTCAGCAAATGAAATGACTTCTTGATGATAAGATGAATGCAGATGTCACAAATACCTAAAATGGACAAAAGGTCCATCTGAAATACACAGAGTAAACTAGAGAAATGCATTTTCTGAATGTGTGTGTATGCTGAGTGCTGAAGGATTGCCCTGAAAATGCTGAACATTTTGACACCTGAATGGCTTTTCTAGCTGAAAGTATGCTCAAGTAGAATTCTCCCCTTTCATTTGAATGGGGCAAAATTTTCAGAATAAAACTAAAGTATGCTTAGAAAAATTCTGAATAGAATCAGAATCTGCTTTATTGGCCAGGTGCGTCGGACACAGGAGGAATTTCACTCTAGTACATCGGCTCTCAATGTGTATGTACATATCCCCATGCAAGCATAAGGCTGCGTAATATGACAAAATAAACAGTATTTACAAGCAGCAAACAATGCAAAATAAGCAGTATAAACAGGCAGTAAAGAAAAGTATGAATGTCCTTGAGGAGCTGAACATTTTGATAGCTGAAAGTATGCTGAAGTAAAATTAATCCCTGATGCGTGAATGCCTGAAATGTAAACATCAATTATACAAAAAACCATAAAAGATATCAAAAAACTGTTTGTATGAATAGCTGAAAAGTTGCTGATTAACAGTTGACATGGTGTTTCTATCTGAAAGTATACTTAACATAGTAAGATGTGAACATTTCTCCCATTCATTTGAATGGGGCAAGATTTTCAAAATAAAGCTAAATATTTGAGAAGTATGAAGTTTAGAAAAATTTTGAATAGAAGCACGAATGTCCTTGAAGAGATGAACATTTTGATAGCTGAAAGTATGCTGAAGTAGAATTTCCCCATTCATTTGAATGGGGCAAGATTTTCAAAATAAAGCTAAATATTTGAGAAGTATGAAGTTTAGAAAAATTTTGAATAGAAGCACGAATGTCCTTGAAGAGATGAACATTTTGATAGCTGAAAGTATGCTGAAGTTGAATTTTCCAATTCATTTGAATGGGCAAAATTTTGCCGAAAAACACTAAATAATTTAAAAAGTATGAAGTTTAGGAAAATTCTGAATTGTTCCACGCATGTCCTGAAAAAGCTGAACATTTTGATACCTGAATGG
>NW_018128362.1:15627-16410 GCF_001952655.1 Monopterus albus
TGAATGCTGAGTCAGCATCCACACAATAATAAAAATTGGAAAACGAGTGTGGCTGCATAGCATCCACACAATAAACAATGGGATAACATAGTGTGGTTGCTTTGCATCCACACAACTAGAGAAATGCATTTTCTATAGAAAATGTGTATGGATGCTCAGTGCTGAAAGATCCCCCTGCAAATGCTGAACATTTTAACACCTGAATGGTTTTGCTAGCTGAAGTAGAATTTTCCCTTTCATTTGAATGGGGCAAGATTTTTGTCGTGGCTAGAATGTGATACAGATTAAATTAATTCAGACAAATCATCCCAATTTAAGAAATCATTTAATATTACAATTATTCTGAACAGAGGAATAGTTAAATAGGTGATCTGGTAGTTAGGAAACAGAGGACAGAATCACTCCTGCTGGAATAGGTACAGTATTAAATAAGAAGATTATCACAGCGCCAGTCAGTCTTGGTCACAGGGTCCCCCCGGCCGGCCGGGTCCAAGCTCACTCTCACAACTGCTGCACCATCCTTTCTTCTTCCATACACCTTTTGCCTCACTGTTTTATCCAAAGCTTTCTTTAGGCTGTTACTCAACTCAACTCAACTCAACTTTATTTATATAGCGCTTTACCACAGCACAGCTGACCAAAGCACTTAACATATCATACAAATATAAAAACAACACATAAAAAGCTATAAACAATAATATAAACACTAACACTACAGACAGAGTCTCATTCCTGGCCAAATGCCAATGAATACAAGTAGGTCTTCAAATAAGACTTAAAAGT
>NW_018128362.1:17171-31262 GCF_001952655.1 Monopterus albus
GAGTGTTTGAAAGCATTTTATTTGCGATATATAGAGGGACAGCGACACACTATTTGCATCGCATACAGTTTGTGAGGATTACACGATCCACCGAGAGGCACAGCAAAGTGCTGCCTCATCGCGCATCTCCTCCATGTATTTGAATTCTGCTATTCTTTATTGAAAAAAAATCCTTCAACATCGGATTCGAACGGGAAAAGGGCCTACAACACACACCAGCCGACAAATATTAATATTTATTATATTTTATGGTTAACCTTTTTTTCTTTTCAAGATTGAGAGGGGAGGCTCTGCCTTATGGCAACAAAAGCCTCCTCTGCTTGTGGAGTCCACAACAGATTTGAACCATAGTTCTTGTAGCCGGTGAAATTGAGCGCAAAATTCTTGCTATAATTAATAAGCTCTAAGAACTGCATCATGGTTTTAACAGTGGTAGGCTTAGAATGTGAGAGAATATCAGTTTTTTGTGACTCAGTCATATGCAAGCCAGAAGCAGACACCACACGTCCCAGAAAGGAAACTTGAGGTGTCCCAATCTGCAGTTTGTCCTTGGAGACCTTGAAGCCATTCCTGGCTAAATGTGACAGCAAGGATCCAGTGGCTGTCATAATTGGTTCTGCACACACCAGCCGACAAATATTAATATTTATTATATTTTATGGTTAACCTTTTTTTCTTTTCAAGATTGAGAGGGGAGGCTCTGCCTTATGGCAACAAAAGCCTCCTCTGCTTGTGGAGTCCACAACAGATTTGAACCATAGTTCTTGTAGCCGGTGAAATTGAGCGCAAAATTCTTGCTATAATTAATAAGCTCTAAGAACTGCATCATGGTTTTAACAGTGGTAGGCTTAGAATGTGAGATGCGTTTTTTCGGATCCTTGTTGCTCATATTTCCCTGTGTTTTATTGCCATTTTTTTTTCCTGCCCCGCTGCCGTGTTTGGTTTTTTCCTCCCTCCGCTTCGGACCTCTCCTCTGGACCCTGGATACTCAGCTCCACCAGCCACAGCCGTACAGGTCCATGCACAGTCTCCACTTAACCTGTCCTCTGTTCTCCATATCCCTGTATTCACAGCCATCATCGCCTCACCACGACCAGCCCAGGAGTGATCCCAGCATCCGCAGCCCGGTCCATCTTCATTCTCTAGTATTATCACTTGTAAATAAAGCACTGCTTGCACCGAAGTCAGCCTGGGTCCGCTCATTTCTCCGCTCGCTCACCTGTTTGTTGAGCGGCTCTAACAGTCATCAACATATTGTAACAAAGTGACCCCAGGTGGAAGTGATAGATCCTTCAAGTTTTGTTGCAAAATGTGATTAAAGATGGAGGGGGAGTCAATGAAAACCTGCGGCAGCCACCGGTATGTAATTTGTTGTCCCTGATATGTGAAAGCAAACAAATCATGAATCAGGGTGCAGTGGCACAGAGAAAAAGGCATTTGCCAGATCAATGCATGTGAAAAACTTGTGTGATGAGCTTATAGCATTGAGCATGTATACGGATTTGGAGTGGCATAGTTTGTAGGGACCACAAGTTTGTTTATAGATCGAAGGTCATGAACCATCCTGTAGTCAGGTTTCCCAGCTTTAGGCACCAGATTTATAGGCGTGTTCCAAAGAGAAGAAGTAGGAATTAAAACTCCCGCTTGCAAAAGCCCTTTGTGTTTTGGATGCCACTAATTTGCTCAGGCTTCAGTGGATACTGGGTCCTGTACACTGGTACCACCCCAGCATGTAGAGGTATGATGATAGGTTCCACATGGACAAGTCCCACATCTGTAGGACCAGAGAGAAGCCATGACTCCTGGGTAGAAAACACTTTTCCAGTGTTAATGACAACTGTGAGGAATGCTTAATAGCATAACACTGAAGATGCTTATTCTGTGTGGGCATCCAATCAGTAGCTTTTGTACAACTGTGTACCATGGGACCAAGATTCTTAGCTTCACCTCCCTCACCCACTAACCAAGTGATATGAGGAGCTGAATTTTCAGACAGGGCATACAAGTCCTGAATTTCAATGGGCAGTGCAGCCAAAGCTGCCATTCCCTGAAGCCCAATGTACAATTGTTAAATGTCAACTGTGGGTGTTCTCTGGGATGTCTCTATTCCCTGAAGAAAGCGTCCCACAAACCATCATAGTCCTCGTCCCCGTACAGAAAATAGTTAAAGGTGCAATGCATGTGTTCATCAGGTCCTGTGTATTTGTGGAGGATGGAAATCCAGGGAAGCCACTGCTTGAAGGTATCCCACAAATCTATTTTTTCAGGTGCAGTTACAAGTCCCCACCACACCTCAGCTGAAGAATCAAGAGATAGGTCCATGCCTGAGGGTGTGGTTTGTAACATTTGTCTGAATGTTGCTTTTGGAGTTGCATAGCATAGTACAGAGCCATCAGGAAAAGTGATATCAACATGGCATGGGGACATCATTGTCACATTTAGTGAACACATTATGTCACGAGCCAAAAGATTAACAGGACAGGAGGGGGAACGCAAAAAAGAATGATAAAAGGACTGATTGTTCCATTTACAAGTAAATTTTTTGGAAAGTGGCCACTCCTCTGTGTGTCCCGAGAAGCCAACAACAGGTATGGTATGCCTTGAAACGGGGAGTGGCATATTAAGTGTGGAATACCGGGCTCCTGTGTCAACCATACAAGTGATCTTGACCATTGATGGTTACCTTAACTAGTGGTTCAAGAAACATTTCCTGGGAACACAGTAGGTCACCTGTTACCAGTTCTGGGGAGCCCTAATGTTGAGGCAACTGGTGTGAGCCAGGTGCTTGATGTTGGACTGATGGTGGAAACTGCTGAACATATCCATCCTGTGGAGGTGGGTAGACCTGATGCTGATATCGCGGTACACCCTGCGACTGCTGATATGAAAAGGGACATTTATGTGACCAATGTCCTCTTTCATTACAAATCCAGCACCTGTCATCTCTTGGTGGACCTCTTCTGAGAGTTCGAGGTCCTTGACCTCTTCCCCGTGGCCTGCCACGGTACTGAGGTCCACAGTACTTTGGAGCAGAATCCCACTGATAAGGTGGTGCAGTTGGCTGTTGAACAAAGGGTTGCTGCTGTGCATATGGCTGTACAGCATTCTGCACAGGCATTTGGTTAGCTGTGACCTTAGTTTGATTAACCTTGTCTCGCATTTCCTTCAACTGCGCTTTAGCTAACTGTGCCTGCAAAGAAGAAAGTTCCTTTGCATTCTTTTCTTGTGCTTCCAGCTCATTGTCAATATAACGAGTAACATAAACTGACCACTGCTCAAAAGTAAATGTGTTGAGTCCCACCACCTGTCTTAGAAGATGCTGTGAGGGAAGCCTCCACAGCAGTGCAAAATAGCACCCTCATGGTGTCACTGAAGGCTGGGTCCTCACTACTGTGATTCTGCCAGAGTTCACGCACACTGAGCAAATACTACCTCTCTCACCCTCTTGAGGTGGAATTCTACACAGCTCAACAGAGCACACCTGTACTGGGAATTTCTGGCGTATCACCAGCCAAAGCTGATGAATTTCAGTATGGAGTGCAACATTATCATGATCCCCGGTAGTATTTGCCATTAATTCTACTTCCCGTAACATGCTCAGAGAAGTACAGGCTGTAAAAACATGATGAAAATCTCCAAGCGCAGGCACAAATCCTGCACAAACACCTAAAAAAAGCCTTAATCCATGGCGCACTCCCTTTTCAGTGTCTGGCAGCTGGGATTTAACCATGCTCATGTCTTGAAAGCTAAAAGGAGTGTAGGTTTCTGTTACCTCTCCATAAGGTGAGGTGGACTGAAGCAATGGCAGCTGGTGTGAGGGAATGTCCAAATAGTCATGGATGTTCCCTCGCCCTCTCTGCATACAGTACGTTGTGATGAGAAATCGTGCACTGTGCCATCTCAGCTGGAATCACCAGCATATTCAGAACCATGAGATTTTGCTGGCACTGAAACATCACAAAAGTGCCCCTCTTCCTCATCTGTGACAGAGGCAGAAGCATATGAACCGACAACTGCAGTTGTGGACTGGTCTAAACAGCCAGATTTTAACTCATTTAGACAAGTCTGTTTTGTAAGTCTGTCAGTTTTACTTCCTGGAACCGATGCTGTGTGCAAAATTCCTCCCTGTACAACCACCAGGGGCGCTATGCCCTGTGCTGCACTTTGTTTGTTACTTCTGTCTAGATAAGCCACTCTTTAATATAATCTTCCGCTCTCCATGTAGAGATTGTGGGGAAGACAGCTGTGTGTGCATGAATTGCACATTGTAATCTCTGATAGAGGCTGCAGCTCGCATTGGAATGTCAGTGCCAGTCGGAGAAATAACATCAACTGGCCCTTGTGACTTGCTTGTACTGGCTGAAGGGGAATAAAAACAATTGAAATTTTTCAAAAAGCATGTACAATCAGCAAGAAACCCCTCAGCTTGTTTTAATCTGGCTTCTGTTTTGTTCCTTGTCAAGAAGATACAGGTCTTGACTTCCTGTCTTGCTTTCACAGCAGCAAGAGAGGCTTGCTTCAAAAATAGTCCTATAGCATCCCCTTGTGGGGGAGGGCTGTCACTGTCCCCAAACATGCCTTTTTTTGCATCTGCAGGACCCAAGTAATAAACCGATCTCTTGCAGTGTCCTGCTCATCTTTAGAAACCGTATTAACCATTTAAACAAAAACTTATAGAGTACTGACCCCAAAGAGTCAGGTTTGCAAATTTTCCACTCTTGAACAATGTTTGCAGACATATTGAAAATTATGCACACGTGACTGGCGTTTCAAGTGAAATGATCGCTGTCCAGAACTGCTGATTTGGCCACGAAGTTTCTACACCAGAACTAGCTTCTGATGCATTTGACTGCTGGGGGTTCTCCCAATCAACAGTTCTGTTTTAATTCCACTGAATACGCCGTCACCCTAAATTCTATAATACAGTTTCTCCATAGGCTATGCCCAGCCCCCACAACCCAAGACAGCTCTGCCCGAGGCACACTGTTTCACACCGAATTCTCCCAGTAGCACTTGTTGCTATGGGATACACATGTGACAGTGTTCAACAGCCTTTGTGCAGAAAATCCACCCACAAGGTATGAAAAATAAAAAATATTTCCCTAGTGTCCTCATTAATCATTTAACAGTTAGCAGTGATCGTCTTATATTTAGACATGCTCCGCTGGGAGGAATCTCCCCCTGCTACTTCCACCTCACAACAAGCCAGTCTTCCCATCGGAGCAAAAAATCCAAATACTTTAGGAGACAACCTTCAAAATTTGTGGTTATCCACTTATTAACGTGGATTTTACGTCTCTGATAGTCCTCAATTTGTGTAACTAGGGCACTTATTGTTCTATCCCTCAAATGAAAATGTGCTTGCAAACTTACGTGTGACAAAAACAAGACCAGCACATTTAAAAATAAAAGTGTTATCTTACCCTTACTGTAATCGTTCAATTTTTAGATCAGGAATTTACAGTCCACACAGCTCAACAAAATTTTGTAAAGTGCAATATGCAGGAATTCTGTACAAAAGGCTCCTGCTCACCTGTTATTATTGCTGGCAAATGTTGATCAGTGAATCCGTTCACTCCCGACTGGAATCCAGCTCAGAATTCAGCCAATTCCAAAGGTCACGGCACCAAGTTGTAATACCCCGGTTCTTTTATTGGGCAGATCTGAATAAGGAAGGAGTCAGTCTTTCTTCATTTTAGTGCTGATTTATTTTAAAACTACAAATAAAATTACAAGAGACAACCCGGGTGGCTCCCTCCTTCAGACAAGCTGCTGGAGAAGAGGAGCTCCCAGAAACACAGAGCCTAATACATTTGTAAGTTTTTGGGCTAGCCCCTTACACAGACAGATATAAAAACATCATGAGTTGTGTGAAATATTGAAGTATTTGGGTTGCTATATAGCTAAAGCACTAACATAGTTTGAAAATTGTTAGTTTAAGAAGACACGGCATTATGAGACAAAAGTATAACCTTCACATAGTTGTAGTGTGTGAATTCACTTCATTATAAGATGCACTTGTAAGGAGTTGTGCTTAGCACAGCCCTGCTCCAAGGGAGTCACTATTATTCATTAAATGCACTTAAAAGGATAAGTTTTAATAAAATAATCTTCACAATCTCACAGAATGCTCATTAAATCATTATGTGTGTGCTTTTCTTATCACAAGAATGTAACTTTGGTTTCAGGGAGGTATAGCTATGTATTCTGAGAGAGAAGTTTGGCTAGTATTAATTGGTTTCAGCTGCATGATCAGCATAAGCAGGGATGTGGACTTCACAGTTGGAGACAGTCCGGCGTCTCCTTCTCTTATTCTAACATTGAAGCAGAGCAGACTAGAACAGACTTTGAATCTTACTGAACTGCATTACTAACACATTAATGTCTAATAATTATCTGACTGATTTATTAATTTCTAACAGTAGCTTTCTGACTGATGGAGGGAGTCTCTGCTTTAAAATCTTCTAATATTGGGTTGTATTCATTCTTCCTTCTGCTTTATGCAGATCTACAGTGCCTGATGCAGACATACACCCCCAAAACATCAGCAAGCCTCCATTCACTGTGGGAATGGTGTTCCTCTCCTCGCAGGCAGTTTTTTTCCAGCCACACATATCTGTGCACATTATGACCAAATAATTCAGTTTTGGTCTCATCAGACCACATAATCTTGCTCCTTAGCAACCTCCAAGTCTGCTGCCTTATGTCTAGAGGTAAGCAATGCTTTCTTAATGTTTTTCTCCCAAACGCTTGACTGTGGAGATGTGGACTTTTATTCCAGCTGCCTCAAAAGATGTTGTCAGTCCCCTGCTGTTTGTTTTGGATTCTTAAGTAGCTCTCAAGTGAGTTTCCTAGCACCTCTTTCAGCTGCAGTACCACTGATAACATGTGGATCGATTTGAAGTGAGCTGTACATAGCAGACAACCAAGAAATCTGGTAAGACTTGGAACAATATGCCATGATGAATGGGCTAAAATTACAAATGCTGCTTAGAGAGCACCCAGAGAGGTTGGAGGAGGTTATGGAAATATTATAGAGCATTTCATAATGAGGGATGCAAACATTTGCATCAAACTGTATCAGCAAGTGGATCTTTATATTCAAGATTACAGAAGAACATTATTACAAAAAAGAATGAATTAAATAATAAGACTAAGACAATCATGGCAATGACCTTGAGGCTTATGCATAGCAGTGCTTTAATACAGTATATAGAGTTAAAAAGTTGCAGCATGCTAACATGTTTGCAAAAATATTAACCATGTCTCAGTTAGTTTATGAAGTCTTTTAGCTGAAAAGGTTATAAAGTTTATAAAATGAAAATTATTAAACAGTTTAGATTTTAATTATATTGTATAAATATAAACTTTTTAAAAACTTTATAGACTATTAAAAAACAACCATGGATTCTTGTTTGAATTTGTCATTGACTGAATGATATATTAGCATTAGGTAAGTATATATTTTCCCATATGGTTCTCTAAACTTTTGGCACTTGTTCTTCTGCAGGCAACTCCAATCCAATGCACTAAAACAAAGAAAATAATTACAACTGACCCATTTCTGCACTCCATGTCGTCATAAAAAAATAAATTGTAAATTCACAAAACATAACCATCAGTTCTGTACTCGCCTATAGATTTTTACACCAAATCTTGCTTACAGAGTTTTCTTTAACACAATGATGTCTTTTTCTGTAGTTTGAAATTGCAACTGCAGCATTTTGTTATTCAATTTTTTTTATAGAACTTGGAGCATGGTTTAATTGATGCATGATTCAGGCTTGTTCTGCCTTCACAGGACTGTGAATAAATGCTTCATTAGATGGGGCAAGTGAACATTAGTTTCCAAGATCCCTCCTTGCCCTCTCATCCCCCAGGCCCCGGAGCGTGGGTGTGATGTCTGATTCTGGATGCATGCCCACTTGTGTCATATGGACAGACAAGGGGTATGTGTGTGTGTGTGTGTGTGTGTGTGTGTGTGTACCTAGTATTACTCACACTGTGGGGACCAAAAGCTGTTTACACGCTCACATTGCGGGGACTCAACCTTCTTTTTTGTAAACCACTGAAATTTAGGGTGACAATTTGGTTAGGGCTAGGCAAGTATTGGTTGGGATTATGGTTAGGTTAGGGTAAGATCCCAGGAAATTAATGCAAGCCAACCAAATGGCCCCAGAATTGATAGATTAAGATATATAAAGGTATGCATAAATGGCATGTAATGGGTTTTAATATGGCTTTATAATAAAATAGAGCAGACCAGAGTGTACAGTCAGTACTTAGTGTTATTCAGTTTTTATTTGATCACAGATTTAAGCAAAATCCTCCAAGTTTAGCTATAAGTACAGTTGTGCTGTTTTAACACAGCAGTATTACTGTAAAATATTTTAAGTCAGCTGGCAGCATAGCCCTGTCTGATAGCCAGTCCAGTGGAACCTTCGATTGCGAGTAACCTGGTTTGTGAATGTTTTGCAAGATGAGCAAAAAATTTTGATTCGATATACAGTATGAACATGATCTCGATCTCAATACGAGAAGTATGTACGCTTTGTCTGCCGAGCATCACGTGACGTACGTCACAACTGAGCCGATGGTTCTCGCACTTCACTTGTATGGTCAATATCTGTACTGCAACAATGGCCCCTCATGCCAGCCACAATTCTTTTCAAAAGTAAAGTGCAGGTTTGTTTTTACTTCATACTGTATTTTGTATTACTTTAATCATTTTTGTATGGATAAGTGGGTATGGAATTAATCATTTGAGTTTCCAGTATTTCTTATGGGGAAATTCACTTTGATATAAGAGTGCTTTGGATTACAAGCACGTTGCTGGAACGAATTACACTCACAAGCCAAGGTTCCACTGTATCTGCTATTGGATTGCCATCAAATTTTGTACAGACATTCCAGTTTCATTCAGAATGAATCATAAAAAACGGTTTAATCTCTTTGCTCACTTTTCTTCAATTCCTATTCTTAGGCCAAACCTTTAATTTGGAAACTGCTGAACATATCCATCCTGTGGAGGTGGGTAGACCTGATGCTGATATCGTGGAAATAATTTACAGGTATTTCTCATCAGACTCAGCTGTACTTACAGTACAGTAATTAGGAAATGTTAACATGCTAAATCATTAAAATTAAATGGTAAACATGGTAATCATTATGGTGAATTCATACAATGCAGAATAGGAATAATGTGTGTGTGTGTGTGGGGGGGGGGGCGACTTTATTCTAATGTGCTACTGTCAGCTCAGATAAGGAGCCTAAACTAGCATTTTTGTTGTGTAATAGAAAGTTAGGTTATGTTTCAGCCAATCCCAGGTAACACTGGATAAGAGGCAGGGTACATCCTGGACAGGTCGCTAGTCTATCACAGGGCTCACTCCTACAGGCAATTTAGAGTTGCCAGTCAATCTAAATCCAGTCATAAAGGCACCTACCCTTTATGTGCAGGCTCAATTTAACCATGGTCAGACACAGCAAATAGAATTATGGTGAATTTGACGTAAATTAGGCACCTTCCTGCTGTGAGGTGACAGTGCCAGCCACTCTGCCACCATGCCACCCCTACTACTGACATGGTAACACAAAGGTCCTTGTGTCTGCAGCTCCTGGCATTTTAATGAAAACCCTTTTGAAGACACACAAGATTTCTATTGTTTTTTCTTCAGCCTACCCCAAACAGTCTAACACACACACACACACACACACACACACACACACACACATCCTTGCAGTCATCACTGACAGGGCCCTACATAGACTTACATTAATTTAAACCTAAGCTTAACTAGAATGGCTACTTCCCTAACCTTAACTAAAGCTGACAGTGACAGTGTGTAAGGTTAGAGCATCTTACACACCGTCATTTTGTAAAATTTGACAAATCAGTTGCGGGGCCCAGCCTCCGGTCCCCAAAAAGCAGTGTAATCATAATCACTACTTTCCTAACACCTAACCTCATTCTGACCCTAAACCATGTTGCCACCCTAAAATTCAGTGATTTCCTTGTGGAGACTAGCTTCTGGTCCTCACAAGGATGGCTGAGTTCCCACAGTGTGAGTGTGTTAACAGGTTTAGGTCCTGATACAAGTGTACAAAGGCACACACACACACACATCCTGCTGACTCAGACAGACCAAGGGGCTGAGCTGGTGGTGTTGGTGACTGGGGTTCCAGTGGGGTAGTGGATGGAAGTGTATGGTGGTGTGGAATGAGAGGTTTACCCGTGGAGCTATCTCTGGCACCAGTGTGTCCCCATGGAGAAAAATCTGTCTCAGTTCTTAGATAGATGCAATTGTTTTTGGGCTGTGGTATGGCAAATATATTGTATTACACTTGGAAGTCTATGGGGATTAAGTCCCTTTTGGTGCCAGCCTCAAGTGGCCATTTGAGGAACTGCAGATTTTAACATTTCAGCATTGGTTTTATTCCACTTCATCTTTGCCTCTGGGGCTGCCACTTGACCACAATTTGAGTTCTTATTGGATGAGCAATTTGTGATACATGGGACTTCTCCAACTATAACAAAAGAAAAAGTTTTTTATTGAGAACACCAACCTAAAAATTGTTCAAGTATTAGTAGCAGTAGCACAAAGTGAAAATACTCCAAGTCCTGAATTCAAATTATTCATAATAATAATATAAAGTACCTATTTGTTAGGGTTGGAATGTGGCAAAGTACAATTTACTCACATACTGTACTTACTGTGCTCATACTTGGCTTTAATTTCTGTTTTATATCACCTGATATTGCATTTCACAGGCACATAATGTGACTGGAAAATGCAAAAGTGCAAACTATTGGGGAAGTAGCTAATGTCTATTTCAGATACTGAAAATTAGAGCCAGGCTTCTTTTCTTGTTGCCTGAATCTCTCTCTCCCTCTCTCTTGTTCCTTTTTCTTCCCTCTCTTCAAATGGATATATATCCCACATCCTCTGGCTAGGAAAATGTTTAGTGGTCAGACCATGCTTCCTATAATTACTCCACTATTCACATAATGGTTGAGAGAGACAGTGGGCAGAGGGAGTCCAGGCTTTACCCAACAGGGAATTCAGCACAGAATGTCTTATGTGCAAACTGCATTCCTCAGCACACTGTTACACACACATAACATGCATCGCTCAGTCAAAGCTGCTGCAAATGTCACTGCAATTTGTGCTTGTTTAATGTGGAATTCAAATGATTAAGACAGACTGATGTAAGGCCCAGCTGCAAAATTAATTTGGCTATGTTTGATCTCAAAAGGATCTCACACACGCACACACACACACACACAGTGGTCATGTCAGTTTTAATGGAGTGGTCAATCAGACAGAGTGGGAGCAATTAGCCAAAGCAATAAGGGAGCCTCTATGCTGAGTCAGAACAGATATTAGCATCAGGTTTGTCTCTCGCCTCAGACTCTGTCTCCTCTCTGTGCATCTCTATATACAGTGCAGTACAAAGGGGTCATCACTGTGGCCTCCGCTGCCCAATACCAGTGACTGATCATAACATAATTGAATTGATGTAAGTTGTTTTCCAGCCCATTCAATCTAATTTGATTGGAGCCAGCTGCACAGAAATAATTGTCACTGTGATCTGCTCTTTTTGCTCTGTCTCACTTTCTGTCTGTGTATTTTCCGTGAAGGGTGTGGGAGCAGGATAAGAGGATGAGCTGATCTCTAAAATAACCTATTAGCTGGCATGAATGTTAGCTTAGGTCAAAGCCAAAGCTCAAAGTGTTTATTTGTCATATGCACAGTTAGGAAACATGTTTCCCTGTACAAAGCTGTCTACATGAATGCCACAAAATACAAATGAAATATAAAGTAGATAAATAAGTAACACAAAATCTAAGGCACTTTAAGCAGCAAATGCAGAGATATAATAAAAGTATATAAGAATATAATAAGAGAATGTATGCTGCATGGGAGCAGCATGTGCAGCAGTCAACAGTCAATGTGCAATTATGCATGTGCAAACTGAGAATGTAAACAGTACAGGTCGACAGTACATGACGTATTTCCTGGTAATAAACTCCTCAGCTGTTTAGGAGTCTGATGGCAGAGGGAAAGAAAGAGTTTTTCAGTCTGGAGGACTGGCTTATCAGTGGATTTCAGGTTTGACTAAGTGGCAGGAAGTCTAAAATATTCACAAAGTTTGCCTTGTGTTTTGTCATGTCAGTAAGATTTTGAAATAAGAGTTTAAGTAATGGGTGGTGCGATGGTTAGCACTGTCACCTCAAATGGAAAGGTCCCAGGTTCAAATACCAGGCCGAGTTCTTTTTGTGTGGAATCTGCATATTATTAAGTTTGCAGATGACTCTGTCATAGTGTCTCTTAGTACAAGTGACCCTGACCATGGATTGATTGTGAGTTCACAGAATGGTGCAAATCAGCTTTCTTAGAAATTATTGTGACTAAAACTAAAGAGATTATTATTGAAATGAATAAAAATAAAGTTATCTCTCCTGTAACAACTGACAGTCAGGCTGTTGAACTAGTCCAGCAGTACAAATACTGAACTAATCTTTTTTCAAGCCATTTCGTTCACTTCAGCAGAATGTAATTAAAATGATACTTTAATTACCCATCTACTTACGCACATACTGATCATTTTTTGAATAAGAAAAAACTGAAATGCAGCCAAGGTCATATTATAAGTAATATCATACTTGTGTCTTGAGGCTATGCAGTCTGTTACTTCATCACCTCACCTCTGGATATTTTGGGTCAAATTTGTTTGGTCTTTTGTCAGGTAAAATCCTAAGCCAAGCTATGCCGTGCCGTCTTCTGTATAGTATACAGGAAGATTTTCCCTGATGAAGTTTACAGCATTAACCAACTCTTTATTAAAACATTCAGTGTTATGGAAAATAACCATATTGACAGATATTCACAACATTATAGTCTGTAGGAAATAGAAAGCTATTTTATAATAAAAAATAAATGCATCACACAACAGTAAGAGTAAAAACAAAAAAAACTAAGGACAGTTGAAAATTAACTAATTTCTATATCCAACAAAGTGGTCATGTCACGTTACAAAAACAAACGAGTTGAAACCGAGGACTCGAAAGGTATACTAATCTTTGAAAAATTCGTTCCAAAATGAATGACTCAAAACCAAGGACTCGAAAGGTGTGTTAGATTTTTACCCGGTTCTTTTATTGAAAGCGCGAGAATAGAAGACAGGAGAGGACTGTATAAAATCAACAGAAAGTTTACTCAAAGTCTGGGCACAGGTAAGAAAAAGCAGCGCTGGGATCAGAGAGAGAGAGCTTCCACCCAAAATCCATTCTCTCCACCACAGGTTATGTTTTCTTGTTACATTTCTCTTCTCGGACTGAGTCCGCCCTGTACAGAGGTATGACATTTCACGCTTCATAATCCTATTGGCCATTTAGTGTGAGCATGTCAACCCCTCCACACGCCTGCTTGCTGAAATGTGATCTAAACCAGGTGTGTGTGTATGTTGTGATTTTCAGACGGCAGCTAATCAATGAATACTGAACAATTGGTTGTCTGCGCTGCAGACCCCCAATCTGTATAGGCTATTGCAGGATATAAGCTATTATTTCTGTGTAGCTTCTTCCGGTTCTTTCAAACCAGGAACTCTCAATGAGACGAAAGAGACTGCTTTAGATTTTATAAAAAATAACCGTGCTGGTTTATTCAGAGGATCACAGGTAAAATTCACAGGACACGTCCAGAGCTCTCTCACCCCTCTACCTGCGCGCAGGCAGCAGAAAGCTGAGAAAGTCTGGACCCAACAACCTATATAATATTAATCATTTTTGGGCTAGCCCATGCTACAAGGGGCGTCAAACCGTGACGCCACCCGATAAGCAAGCTTTGCAGCTGCTCTATCATTTAGCCAAAACATGAGGAAAAGTCAAGGTGCGTGACTGTTGTTTTCGTGGTGTGTATCTAAAACAATTGGACATAACCTTACACATTAAGACAAATATTAAGACTAGCATTACAGTTGACACTAACAGCAGTTTTCCTGTAACCTTGACGTGCCTGCAGTCTGCACTAAACACTCATAGACAACAAATCTCTGAATATCTATCTAACTAAAAAATAACCTAACACC
>NW_018128362.1:33884-37808 GCF_001952655.1 Monopterus albus
TGGCGTCACCTGATATGTCAGCTTTACAGCTGACCGTAGCAGTAGTCAAAACATGGAGAAAATCAATGTGTGTGAGTGTTGATTAAGTGGTGTGTATCTAAGAACATACAGGACATTCAGGGACATGTCCGGACATTAAGCCTAGGAAGATATTATGATTAAGATTACGGCTGAACATATCATACAGTAGCCACTTTCTATCTGGTTTTCCCTGAACATAAACAACCTGGAGTAACTCATGGAAATGAGTAAGCATTTAAACAGTCTAACTAGACATCCTTTCTCCACTAAAGACATTTCTAATACAACAAGTACCTAACCAATATCTATCTGACTAAAAAATACCTAACAGTAACTAAAGGAAACTAAAGTTATGAAAAGTAACT
The DNA here is from genome assembly GCF_001952655.1 of Monopterus albus. Lineage (NCBI taxonomy): Eukaryota > Metazoa > Chordata > Actinopteri > Synbranchiformes > Synbranchidae > Monopterus > Monopterus albus. Next base: position 34,271 of record NW_018128362.1, read on the forward strand.
AAAGCTTATAAAGTAACTAGAGCCTATAAGATTCGAATCTTACAGGTGTACTATCTTATGCGATGTTGCACATGCGCGGTCAAAACAAGATGAACGAATCACTCCCCAAGATGACCTGATGTTCTTGAGTCATGGGAAAGATTTGTTCAAAATGAACGAATCGTTCGTGAGCAACTCATTACTACAGGTCAGTCCTGGCAGATTTCTGCCATCCCCCATTCAGTGAGTTTGTCAAGTTTCCATCTGGTCAGAGACTCAGCCTGCCTAAATGTAGATCAATATATTCAAAATTCTGAGGTTCCAGTGGCTTTCAGTGGCCCTTTAAATGCTTCGTGATAATCTCTAGTGTGTGTGTAGTTTTTTTATGCATGTGTATTTTGACATGCACTGCTGGCTGTTGAACAGTTTCACCCTTGTGGATAATAAAGATACTTTTGACCTTTGAAAATAATCCTAATATGATTACTGTTTTCAAGCTTACTTGTGCCTGTCCCTGTGCCTAGGTCCTGCTCCCAGCCATGAGCTCCAGTCTAGTCCAGCCATCCCTGTGCTCCACACTCCACCTGCTCAGCTCAGTCCTCACCAGCTGCTGGTGCTCCACACACTCCTCTCCTCCTGCTCAGCTCAGCCCAGCTAGTCAGCCTGCCAGTTCCCCTCCTTCCTCACCTGCCCCGCTCCACTTAGTTCTGCTGATAAAGAGCTGAACATCTAAACTGAAAACTCTGCTGTTTCCCTGTGCCTTTGACTGATTGGTTTCTCTGCTTCACTTGCACTTTATTATTGCAATCTGACAGTCATGTTTCTTGTGTTATTTTTTTAACATTCTTTTATTTTCATTTTCACTTAACTGACTATTATGGTTTCTAATTGCTGTATTTAATGTTCATGTTTTTCTTTGCATATGTAAAGCTATTTGAATTGTATGTATGTATGTACAATTATTTCTCATCCAAATCTATAAACAAAGAAAGCCCAAGTCTAACATAATCACAGAGTGCTTGTATAAATTAGTAAGCAATCACCAAAACTGTTAAACTCTTGGTGACATCTGCAAGTATTGTTAAATGCTTGGCATACAAACCAAAAAGTTTTTTTGTATTTATGCAGGGTGTTGGCATAAGTACTGTATGTCTGTCTAAACAGACAAGACTACTTCAGTGTACTTTCAACCAGGTCAAGGGGTTATAGTGAAGTTTACTTGTCAACAATGAGATTTTTTTTCCAGAGGTATAAAATGGTGGCTTGCAAAAGAAACTGATCTGTGAATACTCAAGTGATGAAGCATCTTTCACTACAGCTTTTGTGTGGACTCTCACAATGGTCCATGTGATATGGATCCCTCTTAGACAGTCAAAGTGGCCACCTATTGTGTGAGCCAATCATTCAGGATCTGGGACAATCCTCTTTCATCAATGCAGCTACAGTAATTATGATATAAGTTTTCTTTGGGATTTCAGCATGTCTTCTCACTCTAAAGGCCTGGAACTGCACTGGAGTTAGGTGGTGAAAGCTCTGATGCTGAAGGGTGTCAGGATTTCATAGCTTTTCGAAACCCTACAGAACATAAATTCTGTATTTGTGTAAGTTGTTCAAACTGTTTTATGCTTATTTCTGCCGATCAATCATATTTTTGCCATAGTTCTGCTTATCAGTCATGTATTTCTTAGTAATTTTACAGTTGGTTCCAGTACAGAGGCTCTAAAATACTGAAAGATAATAACACATTGTTGGTTTTGGTCTATTCAGGAAATGTAGTGACAATAAAAAAATATAGAAAACCAACCTTATACTGTTAAAGTATTTTGAAAAAAAAAACTGTTATTGAATTACTTCAAACATGGGGAGACTGTGGTTCAGTGGGTAGAGCAGTCGTCTCCCAACCGGAGGGTCAGAGGTTTGAATCTCGGTGCCTGCAGTCCACATGTCAAAGTGTCCTTGGGCAAGACACTGAACCCCCAAGTTACCATTGGTTGAGTTGGCGTCGCAGATGGCTGTCTCGGTTCTGTACCGGAAACAAATTCTTTGTGTGTAACATTCTTGGCCAAATTAAACTGAACATTTCTACTGTAGAAAACACATCAACAGGACCAAGTTCTCAAAGCGCTAATCAGCAGGAGAGAAAGCAGAAATTGCTATAGTTATGCCTCATAGAATAAAGTGTGTTTGCATCGTTTGTTCTTCTTTAGCTGTACTTTTAAGGCGCAGAAGCCAGACATCCTGTATAATCAGTCTGATTGATAACGCTCTGTGCTCTGTCTCGTGTCAAGTCAGTTTTGCCCTCTGGTTTCTCAGCATACAAAGGAGGATAACTGACAATGCTGGCAACAGAGGGTCAAAAATCCATCTATGGATCCTGTTGCTAGGTCCCCCTGTTCCTACTTCTACTCTCTTCCCCTGCCAGATCAATTCAACACAGATATTTTATTGACTCAGGTAGAGGGTTTGTTATTCAGCAGTCAATGTCTGTGTCTGCACAGTGGAGGGAGGGATGGAGATTCACAGAAAGCAGGCAGCATTAATGTACCTTCCTTACTGGGGCCAGGAGACCAGTGTGTGTCTGAATGTATTTATTCTATGTATATGTAAATGCACATACACATGGATGCATACCTTATGTCTGTGATCGTGTTTATGTTATCAGACATCTTTATAGGAGCTGAAGTGGCAGGCCTGGGCCTTGGGGTGCTGAGGGGCAGACACTGGTCATGAGGCACTGTGGAGCCACTGGTCTGTCTGGTGGGACAAAAGCTGGGCTGGTTGCCTCAGGAGCTTCTATGCCTATGCCTATAGAGACACAGATCAAGGGGGTTAAATGGTAATGGTAGGGAGGTGGGAAAGGGGGTCTTCCTGTTTCTTTAATGATTAGGAGGATGTGACTCCCTCCCTGGAGTAATACAAGCCTAAAACCCACCCTGAGGAGCTTTACTAATACTGTCCTCATTACACCAGTTATTGTCACTGTGCTGATACACTGTTAGGCATCTCCCGTAGAGCACTGATGAAAGACTTCATCACACCTGGTGGAATGAATACTGATGAAAGACTTCATCACACGTGGTGGAATGAATATCGTGAACATATATTTTTTCAGTTGCTGCAACTTTTAGCTTTTAACTAAGGTTCCAGAAACCTGTATGAGCTGCTCTTCCACTGGCTTCAGTACCCCAATGCAATTTCACACTGAAGTTTTCTTTCCGAAAACATGATTTAAATTTGGCAAAATGTAAAAATGCAAGCATGACATTGAAATGTAGTCTTAGAACCTAACAGGGAAGAGTTTAGGGAAGCTGGATGGGTCAATAAAGCATGCAACTTTGATACAGTTTGGGATGTCAGATCAGAAAGTTATTTTAATGGAAAATCCTTGACAAATAAGAGTAAACCAACAACAGGCATTCTGTGGAGCATGTATAAATTATAGGGCTGGATATTTTATTGTGTGGATGCTGATTCAGCAGCCACACTGTTGTTAATTTGTTCTTTATTGTGTGGATGCTGGGACAGCAGCGTCCACAACATGTTATCCTGGCCTTTATTG